>NC_031770.1:10578178-10639443 GCF_001522545.3 Parus major | reverse complement strand
TAAAATAAAATAAAATAAAATAAAATAAAATAAAATAAAATAAAATAAAATAAAATAAAATAAAATAAAATAAAATAAAATAAAATAAAATAAAATCCCAGAGTTGAACAGAGTTACTTATTTTCCTATGTGATCCTGCAGAGTGAGCCCAGGAAGCTGCCAGGAGCCAAAATGGAATCCCACTGACCCCTCCCTAGGCACTGGGATCTGGCTATTTCCAGGTGGCTCCTGACTGAGAGAGAAGGAAAGAAAGGTGAGCATGAGTGGCCATCACTCAGTTCTGCTGGGATCGGGGTCTGGGCTGGACTTTCAGCACAGAAGATTTCCCACGTGTTTCATGAAAGCTGACAATTAATACAACTAAATTGTTCTCTGCAGGGGATGTGGTGTGGCTCAGGACAAACTGACCTATAAATAAATCATACCTCCAAATTCCCCAATTCATATGACTTTTTAGACTCAGCTGCTCAGAGCATGGTGCTAACAACACCAAGGTCACAGGTTTGATCCCTGTACAGCCATTCACTTCGGAGTTGGACTCGATGATCCTTGTGGGTCCCTTCCAACTTGGAATATTCTGTTATTCTCCACTTTATGTCAACAACTCTGTGATGAAGCACTGCATCTGAGTTGTTTCATTTCACACCTGGCTTCCTCTTTATATTAATGGTATTTTATGCATTTAAATTTCAGAGGAAGCTAAACAGAAGGTAGCGTAGCAAAGCAAACCTCGCAGCCTCGTTTATCAGTGCCACTTAAGGTGATGCTGTCTGCTGAGTCAGAGAGCTGCCCCTTGATTTATGACTGCCTGCTTTTTTGGAAGAAGCTTTTCTCAATCACAGGGTCTAAGGCCCAAAGACTAACTTTCCAGCCACCTGCCCTGACAGTCCACACGCTGCAGGCCGTCACGTGTTTGTGCAGTGCTGCGGTGCTGGTGGATATTTGCAGCAAGCCAACAACATGGCATTTGAGGGGCTCAGCTCTGTTGTGCCTGCTTTTGTGCAGTGTGTGTAGGCAGCTTTAATTGCTTCTGCTCAAAGCTGGGCAAAGCAAAACTATTTCCTTTCAAGGTCATCTCTAGGATGCTGCTGAGTTTCCAGGTCTGATGCTAGCTAAGATTTGTTCAAAGAAAAAAATCTGTTTAACATCATCCAGCCTTTTTTTGGCTGCCAACAGGCTTTGGTAGAAAACAGGGAACCAGAAATTAGTGTTGTTGAAAGATACCTCTGCTCTTAGTTATGCTGGGAACAAAAGAGTGGCTTTTCTGGGAAGGCAACAGTCTGGGTTACTAAAATCAGGAACACTTTCCAGAGATTTAAGTCTCTTCCCACCAAAGGTCATTTCTACACAGTTATTCACTTAGAGGTATCAATTAGCCAAAATAGAGGTGGATTTGAGCCAGATGCTAAGAACTAACCCCTGCTCATGTGGTTTATTGACTGCAGTAGAGAGTCTGTTGATTTACAGGAGTGTAGTTAAAAGGAGATGCAGGACTTAATGAGGTGCTTTAAAGCAAGGAGTTATATATGAGAGTCTCATGAGTTGAAGGTGAGGGTGCAGCCTCCAGGCAACTGAGAATAGATGAATAGTTGAAATAAGCTCTGGAATCAGTGGCTTACTAAGGCACTTGCCCATGCTAGGCTGGTCTGGCTCTGCTGGGACTGGGACCAGTTGGTCCCAGATGGAGTGTTTTACTGAAGACCAGCCCCTTTGGACAGTCAAGGAAGCATCTGACCCCCACCACACTTTTTCTTGTTTTGATGCAGTTTTGACAGTCCAGGTAATATCAACAGACAGCTATTCCCAGCCTGACTTTCAGGGGAATGGAAGGATGCTGTCAGCATAAAAATTCTGTGGGAAAGGGTGGTGGTTGTTGCTTACTTGGGCTGCTAAACTTTGGGCTGGGCCTCTGAATGTGGGACTGATTATTTACAATGGAAATCAGCAAAGAAAACTATATGTCTGATTTCCAGCCAAACCTTGTCAGTCCAGCAACATTTTTCATGTTTGTTTCTGTTCTGTTGCTTTACAGTCAATAAAATGGGGTGTTGTACATTTTCAGTCTACGGTCATTGCTCCTAATAATTTGCCCTTTAGACAGGTGATTTTTCAAATAATCAGACTTACTGGAATGCTAAATGTCTCTCAGAAGAGGGCCAGACCACATATTGGGAATCATGTATACACTTTGCTGGTGCTTTATTAGTTACCACTTGCAGTCCCTCAGAAGTCCATGGATCCTTGGGATTGGATGGAAAACCACTGCCCCAGATAGAGAAGATGAGGGAAGCTGCTTTTGTAACCCAGCTGGGGAGAAGCAAAGCTGTTGGAATAATATTGTCTATTAAGAAAACTGAACCTTATGCAATTTGTCAAGTGGTCACCTTCTGTTACGGTGATTTCCAAACAAGCTTGCTTCACAGGTCAGAATTTTATGCTGAACTTTCAGATGTGGTTATTTTTGCTCATTTACATGAGATTAAATTTTTTCCTTAGCTCCCTCCTGTCATGTTATGGATGGGCACTGTAAACAGTACTAATGAGGCTGTATCTGTTATCTTGTATTACATACAATTAATCACCAAGTAAAATTAAGATAGGCTGAATTTCAATGTTTGAAACAGTGGATGGGATTTAATCAAAAATGACACGGGGGTAGCTGCAACAGCTTCACTTTTTTCATATATCCAGATTTGGAAACAGGCTGTAGGTAAACCTTTTTGGTAGAGCCACTGAATTTTCTTAAGAAAAGATGTTCTTTGATGTTTGATCTTTGCATGCTTTCAAGCCTAATCAACAAGAAGATTTAATCAGTGAAACAGCAGCTAACAAGCTCGGAGAGATGTTCATGTGTTAGAAAAACAAATTACTTGTGGGTAGAATTGCCTCGTTAAGGTTTAGGGCTGGACACGCTTCAGTGATCTCAGACCCAGGGGGAGGTTAACCAGGCTTGGGAAGAAGGATGTACCACTGATAGTGGACACAGAGAATGCAGAATTTATGGCCTCCAAGGACATTGAACAGAGCTCCCAAGACAAGGAAGAAACTAATAAAGCAATTGTGCTGAATCAGCTCTGCCTGGGTAGAAGGTAATTCTTGCAGGGGCAGATCACAACCAACTCACAGACCACTGACCTGAGAAACTCAGCTCAGGAAAAGAGAAAGCCTGAGCATGGTGACTAATTAGCATGAGAAGTGAGAGAGTCTTTAACCAAAGATAGAATACTAATTAGCAAGAGAACTAAGTAACTTGTAGCCTATCCCCTTTGTTTGCTAAAATGTATAAATAGTAAAAAGCTTTGATAGCTGGTGTGCTTGATTTGTGGAATACCACAGAGCACCCAGGCCTTCGCAACTCTGAAATAAATAATCTGTGTCTCTCTCAAGTGTGTAATTATTGGCTTATTGCACACCAGGTAAAGGATCTGATTTTTGTGGACAGCATGGGAGGACAGGCTGTGGGGGTATTTTATTTTCCTCATTTTATTACATAATAACTGATTGACCAAACTTAGGTTTGTCAGAGAAACTTTTTTTTTGTTCTTGGTTTGGATCCTAAATTTACTCCTACAGTGCTTCAGACATATATTGTATAGAGGAAAACCAATGGAAATTCCTTGGCAACACATTTATTATAAAGAAATAGGTCACTCTTATATTTTTCACCAATCTTCCTGCGGAATGAATGTCATATTTCCTGAAAACTAAATATAGCAAGGTGCATTGAATGCTAATGTGTAGATTTCTCTAAGTGTTACAGAGAGATCTTCAGAAAGTCTCCAGAGGTTCTGTAAGGATTTTAAAGATCAGCTGTTGATTACATGGGAAATATTGCAGACCAGTTAAGGAAAGTGGTCAGAATTAGTCAGTGTGTCTTGTGCTTCTGCAAATGTTTCAAAGGATAAGGAGTCAGAAATGTTTAAATTGGAAGTGTCCTGTTTGGGCTAGCGTGGAATATGCCAGTCAAGGTGGAATTAATGACTTAATTATCCTGGTTTTCCAAAAATGCTCTCATCCACAACTTGCTTTGATGCTTCCTCCTTCATGAATTCGCAGGAATGACCAAGATATTATTAGTTCAGACCCAGAACGAGGATGCTGAGGGAAGGAAATTCTGCCACAGCTTGAAATATAGTGGCATGAAGCCTAACACTGAAATATTGTAGGCTTTGCCTGATTTTGCACCCTCTGATGTGTGGTATAATTTGTAGGAAGGCAGAACCCGGGCATCTGCTAAATCTACATGTAGCTGACTAGAAACAAGCTGGAGATCTTTCATGAGCCTGATGACACTGTAGAGACAGTGCTGTCAGCATTGTGCTCCCGTGTGTGTGACAGGTTTGTTACCTGTTTGTGCTGGTGAGGAAACTTGGATACACAATGTTTTCAAAAACTTGCTGTATATCACCCAGCCAGGCCTGACTAAAATGTCTCCTCTCTGCCTGCCCCCAGACAGGCATAAAAACAAGTAAATTCAGACATGTTCCTTGCTTTGGGACATGTCCTCAAAAAGAGCCAGAATTTTATTTTTTCTCCCCTGAAGTCCACCGATTGAATTCTTCAGTCTCAGTGTGGTGGGGTTTTTTTTTCCATTTTGGGGAAGAGGGAGGGTGGGTAGACAACTGGTCCTGTTATATTGGCAGCACAGAGAAAGATGGGGAGGGAAAGTCCTGTCCCTTGGCAGTGCCTGGGTGTCCCAGAGAGCTGCAGGGCGTTCTGCCAGCAGGAATTGGGACAGCCCTGTCCCCTGACCTCTCGGGAGCAGAGCAATGCAGTGCTGAGGGAAGGACAGGCCAGTGGCTGGGCCTTGGGAAATCCAGGAAACTGCAAATTACCCAGAACTGATCCACCAAAGACTGTGCCTGACCAGCTGCTTCTGCAGGCAGAAAATCCAAAACCTGACATACCCCGCACTCCTCGTTTTGTTGTTGTTGTTGTTGCTTTATTTTTTATTGGCTTGGTTTTGTGGGGTGTTTTTTTTTTCCTCACATCGCTGAAATTCATCTGGTGCCCAGATGTGTGCTGGCAGAGGTCCACAGAACCAGGCAGTAAACAGGTTCAGGAATGGCCAAGGTGCAACACATGAGATGTGGGTGAAGGCAGAGACTGTGCAGACCATCTCCTGCCCCTCTGGAATGAGCATGGGAGCACAGGAATGACTGCAGGCAAGGCAGGGGAGAGGTGCATGGGGAGATCTCTGGCTGCTCAGCTGGACTAATGAGCTGGTCCTGTCAGCTCCCTCTTCAGAAAGCTCACACTGGCAGAATTAGCTCTGGAGGAAAAGGGGGACAGCGATTTTAAGTGTCCTAAGAGACTTTTAAAAGCACAAGTTGTGTTTGAGCACGGAAAGCTGCAAATGTTTTGATGTTAATTGAAGGATGTTTCAGCCTGATTTAATTTGTTCATTGCCCTGCTGACAAATTATGTAGCTCTCTGATATGGTGGGTGCCTTTATGCACTTTATCCTAATTATTGGTAAGTAAGTGTGAGCTGTAACAGTGCCTAGCCCTTAATGGGAGGAGGGAGGAGGTGGGGGAGGAAAGCAAGCAGTTTTAATCATCAGCACTTCTTTGACTGTGACTGGTGGTGAGAAGATCATGTAATTTTAGGGTTGGGAAAGCAGGCATCTTAGAGGATTTATCCTGTCGAAGGCCTAAGACTAAAACCCCCTCCTGTCTATAACTTTCATTGCCAGCTCATCAGTTCTGTGAAAAACAACCACAGAGCTCTCAGAAGCCAGGTCATTTTGGGCAATTTTCACTGTGGAGCAGGGATCTTTGCATGATTCTTATCTTTTTGTGGAGGTTTGATATGGGCTGTATGCCATGTGCCCACCAAAGCCCCTCCATCCCTCCCTTCCTCAGCTGAACAGGGGAGGGAAAATACAATGAGAGGCTCATGACTTGAGATAAGGGCAGGGAGAGATAATTCACCAGTTACTGTCACAGGCAAAACAGTCTCAACTTGGGGAAATTAGTTTAATTTACTACCAATCAAAATCAGAGCCAGATAATGAGAAGTAAAACAAATCCTAAAAATACCATCTCCCCAGCCTTCCCTCCCTCCTTTCCAGGCTTAACTTAATTTCTGATTCTCTGCCTCCTCCCTGCCAGCAGCACAGGAAGATGGGGAATGAACAGTCAGTTCATCAAATGTTTCTGCCACTGCTTCCTCTTCAGGGAGGGGTGTCCTTCCCCTGCTCCAGCATGGGGTCACTCCAGTCCTCCAACAATTTCTCCAGCATGAGTCCTTCCCATGGGCTACAGCTGTGCACAAACTGCTGCAGTGAGGGTCCCTCCCACGGGGCCATTCCTGCAGGTTGTAGAAAACAAATAAACAAATATGAGTATTTTTGGTGGTAGCAGAGCAGGGAGAAGAAGACAACAAGGGCCAGGTCCAGGTCTCCAGTTAGAGGCTCCAAAATCATGCTGTGAAATTTAGGAGCAGCCAAGATCTCTTCTCTGAGGAATCCTTGTCCCTGTCTCAGCTCCCTGCTCACTTCTCTGCAGGTGTTTACCTTGGGAAGGATTTGGTGCTGTGGTGTGGTACTTCTGACCAGAATCTGTGCTGTAATTTGGTTTCCAGTTCTGGCTGCTCCTTTCTCGAGTCAGTTTTTTGGCAAGTGGAGCAGTTGCACGTTCTGTTTCCGGAGCGATTTAGTATGAGCAGAGTTTAAAAAAACCCCAAAGGTGCTAATGTTAGGCAGTTGCATATTCTTCATACAAAACTACCCTTCTGGGCAATCTTCCAGGATCTAGATAATTTCTTGAGGAGAATTTTGGTGCTTCCCAGTGTGCTGCATGAGCCTAGCATGTAGCAGAATATGCCATACTCATTCCAGCCACTGGACACTATGGTGATAAAGAATACTAAGAATTTTTATTTTTTTTAAAATATATCCTTGATTAATCAAACATAACAATTATTGCAAGATTAAGTGCTGGAAGTAGATCAAATCTTGTCCTTTGCTGAATTACGAAATTAAGCTAACAATCTTCCAATTTTTTGGATGGGTTGTAAACCCATTCTGCAAACTGGAATAATGGGGTTTCTGATCTAATTCTGTAACAGGGGTAAATAATGAAGGAGAAGCAGAAATGGATGCTGCTGAATTTGTGCATAGGAGTTAGTGAGGCTTGGCCCCTTTCTCAAATGTGCTGCAATTGCATGAAATAGTTGAAGATGAAAAATGAGGTTTTCAGTCAGGAACCAAGTGCCCTGTCACATTGTGACAGTTAAAATGGGTAAATAAGCTCCTTATGAAATATGAAAATGCAATTTAACAAACAACAGGAATATTCTGAAAGATGGCCTGAAGCTTCTGATGAAGGAATGGCTGGGTTTTTATTTTAATTGTATTGTTATTATTCACCACAAAAAAATGTACATGTAGGTTTCTGAAGCTTCCTCTGAACCCACTTGAGAAGGTCTGTGCCTTTTTTTTTATGCTGGGGCCTCCAGAGCTGGATGCAGCATTCCAGGTGGGATCTCACCAGAGCAGAGCAGCGGGGCAGGATCACCCCAATATTCATGGGTACGTGTCTGTTGTGGAGTGTTCATCCTCTCAACAGGCAGCCCAAGCCAGACCTGTTTGAGAGGGTATTTGGTAACCTCTCTACAGCTCCATCTTTTCATTTTTTCCATGTTTTAGATCTGCCTCTGGAAGCTAAGTATGATACAGCAGTTCTTGTTTCCATGTCATGCCTGCACAGCTGTCACTTCCAGCGCGCTTGGCAGGGTGACGAGATTGATGGCAAGGAGAGGTGTGAGCGAGTCCTTCACTGCTCTCCCAGCCTGAATAAATGCACTGAGCCTGCTGGAGCTGGCACTCTGCAGCAGGACTGCTGAATCAGGCACCCAGGGCACCTCTGCCAGGACATTGCTAGAAGCAAGCCTTGTATTTTCCTGCAGTGGTGCAGAGAGACTTCGAGGTTTAATGGGATAACATTAATTAGCAGAGCTCCCCAGCTTTAGCACTATTGTATTTTCCTATTGGAATAAGGCTTGCATGATCTCTACCTCTGTTTGATTCTTCTTGCAGTCCCAGTAATTCCTGACCCTTGGCTGACAGACTTGATTGATCTAATGAATGAGCACCATTCCCAGAGTTAGTGAATTTCCTACAAATACTGGGAAAAATATTGGTCAAAGGAACAGCACTGATTGACTCAGAAGTTTGGTGCCTCAGCTTGCAGTTGACCCAAACAAGCATAAAGGCAATCTGAGAGATTAGCAGTGGTGAAAAGTAGAAAGGAAAAAGTTTAAGAATGCAAATATGCTGGGAGAAATCCCACAAACTGGCAAACTGGTTTGTCAAGGAACCAGAGCAGGGAGGAGAATTCCCTATAAAAATTTCCACCTTTCCTGTTGGTTCATTGTCCAAGAACCTTCTGGTCCTATGTGGAAGTGTGTAGTCAACCTCTGTTTTGTGGGATTTGTCCTCTCTTCACACGTCTGGTGCCACCAGAGGTGATACAAACACAACAGAAATGAGGACCTGCAGAAGAGTGACCCTGTGCTCTCAGCTTTGTTGTGGCAGTCCTTGCTCCTTCACAGCACATCCGAATTCTGCTAAAATGGAACATGTGCTGGGGGAGCATTCCCTGGGAGGGGGATCTGAAGAGGTGGTTTGGCACCTGCCAAAACTGGTGAAGCCCTGGTGTTGTTCCACACGTGTGAAGAGGCTGAAAAGGGATGTCTGTGAGAATCTGCCAGGCACTGTCTATCAGCAGCGAGACTGAGCTTGGATCCACCTGGTTTAAATGGCCACAGGGTCACTACAAGCTCCAGAGAGGTCACACACCTCCCTCTTCTCGGGGTTCTTTCCCAGCAGGAGAGATCCTGTTCAGAATACACTGAGGGGATTATGGAGATGTGTCTTGGTGACCACAGAATGAAAAGCCACACAACAAGTGGCTGGAAATGCAAAATTATGCATGAGCTGCACAAACCCATGTCACTTCTGTTGCTTTGTTGTTGTGGGGTGCATCAGGACTTTGCCAGCCTTTGGCCACAGTAAGGTAGAAGGATGGCTCATGCCTAAAGCATGATCAGGTTTTGAATTAAAAATTTAAGTCACAGATGGACCTTTGGATGTTTTTTTAAAACAAGTATTTTTCAAAACTCTCTTTGAAGGAGGACTAGTTGAGAGATACCCCAAGCTGCTCTGTGACTATTAATATTGATTGTGAGAATCTGTCAGTTCTCCAAGTTAGGAGCTAAGGGAGAGAACAGATGTATATCTCCTTCTTTAACAAGACCTGTGTCTAAAATCTCCTGGACAGCTTCTAGGAACTTCAATCTTAGCTTCTCATCTCCAGAGTATATGAAGTACATCGACATTTGGGTTCTGATTTGGTGATGTCTTGGGTGTTTCATGAAGAAATATCAAGAGCTGAGTAGGTCAGCTCTTTTTCTGACCAAACACTGTTAAAATTTGGTTATTGTATTGGATATGTATTATAGGGAGAAAATGCAGAGGAATTACGAGACTTCAAATTAGCAGGCAAGACTAACTTCAAAGCTATGCAAATTCAGGTTGGATCTTCTGTACTAAGCAACTGTTGTAGGAAAGCATCCTCCAGGTTCCTTCAGCTCTTGATGCCATTAAATTATTACAACTGTATTGCTTCCTTCTGGCAAGTTATTTATTTTAGTACAGTTGGGTGACCTGTGGTTGGTTACAGAAAAGGGCAAAGTTGATGATATCCTGGTCTGTGCTGAATGAAATCCTGTGCATAAATGGGACTTTTTCTTCAAGTTTTGTTTGCAAGTAAAAAAGCTTTAGTATTCATTAGCATTAGTCTCTTCCCTTTTAGCACTTTCCTTCTAATATTTTCATGAAAGATTCATCTCTGCCTTTATGAACAATATTAAAACCGGCTTGTTAGCATCTACCATTAATAACCATCTTTTAAAACTGAATCTAGAGAGTACTAAAATCTTCCACTTTCCCACTTCCCACTTCCTTGGGAAACAGAAGGAGCAAACAAAGAGCTGCAGCCACGCTGACCACTGTAAGCATTCAGCTGCAAGATTCACCCTTCAGCTTTTGTTCTGCTTTCTGCCCAGGGGATTGTTATGGTGTGAGTGTGCATACTGCAGTGCTGCTGGGCATCCTGGAGGCACAACATTTTGCAGCAGGTAACAGGAAAGCAAACCAGCAGAGCCCATCTTCCCACATTGAAAAACAGAGGTTGTGAGGCCCATTAGAATTTCAGTCATGAAGGGTGGTGCTGAGCAAAATACATGATATGGGACATGCTGGAACTTCCTGGAAAGCTGTCAAAAACATCTGAATTTTCTCTGATGATTTGAAGCAGTCTGAGTCCTGAGAGCTTGCAGGGATGAGGGTAACTGCTTGTTTGGGGTCTGTTACACACCAGCTCCATTTGAATTGCAAACCCCCAAAGCGCTGCTGATTATTCACACTCCCAGCATGGGTGCTTTTGCTTTGGGGGAATTAAATGAAATGCCATTTGGAGAAATTGAGGGGAGGGGAGTATTAAATGTCTCTGTAAGACATCAATCACTTGGGGCCTATTGCTACCAGAGTATGTGGGTGTGGTGTATGACTATTGACTGGGGCTTCTACATGCATTTGTCCCCAGGTAATCATCACTCTGTGCTTGCTCTAAAGGCTATTTTGCATAAGACCCATAATGCTTAGACTGATTTTTAAACAAAACAGCTCTGAATGACTGTGGTTTTCTACCAGAGCACTGGAACCTAATTTGGAAGTTGTAATTGTTGCCTTCTTTCTCTTTCTTTCTTGGAGTGGGTTGGGAAAGGAGGGCATGCTGTGTTAGGCAGGACACTTTTTTGTGCCCTTGAGCTTCTCACTCTGGATGATTTCCTAGTGACCCTTCTTGGGCTCAAAGCTATGTCTTTGGATAGCTAAATTTACATTGGTGCATCGAAGCAGTGAACTCGGGGTGACTCCTTCAACCAGTCTGCACCTTTGATAGGGAGAATTACATGCAGTGCTTAGGAGTGAGGTGTTGCTCTCAAAATAGGGCTGAGATTGTGCTGTCAGGGGTGCAGGACCCTGTCTGATTTCACACAGTGGCAGTGCAGAAATAAGATTTTTTTCCTTCTTTTGCACAGAGCGTAGCAGTAGTTATCCACCCCTTACTAACGCTCTTGGGTTATCCTGCTCCCTGGATCATCTATTGGAGGTGGAATTCTTGGAAAGGAGCCTAACATCTCCCTAAAAGTCCATATAGCCATTGGTAGCCTGGATGGCACCTCTTGCCATGCAGAAAAACAAGAGTGATGTTTTGTAAAGCATCTGCTGCAAAGGAGAGAGAAATCCCAAAGCTTCTGGCAATCTGCTGCTGCAGGGAAGTACCTTGGCATTGTCTGAACACATCCCAAGTGCTGCTCTCTCTTCAGGTGCTGTCTCCCCTGTACCTCAATTCTTTGCTCTGTATGTGATAAAAGCACCTTCTAAGATGCCCTCAGAGCTCGTGGTTTCCTTGCTTGCTGCCCTGTTTGTCATTCTTGTCATTCTGCTCTCGTTGCTCCTTTGGTATCCAGTACGGAGAATACTTCTGCCTCTTCTTTTCCATGTCCTTTAACTGCTGCTCTTTTACTCCCCCTCTTGCACATCTATCTGAGTCTGTTAGTGAAGATCCACCTAGACCTGTCCTTTATCTCTCCCTCTCTCTCTCTCTAGACCTGTCCTTTATATCTCTTCCAAAAATAATTGACTTTGGTCAATTTGCTTGCCCCGGCTGAAGAAGAAACCAACAGTTTGTGAGAGTCTGTGTGTTTTGCTCCAGGCCAGGTACTAATGGAGCATTTAGTGAGTGTTGAGAGACTTGAGATGAGGTTCAGCAGTTTCTCTGAGGCTGCTTGTGCTCTGTGAATCACACACAATGTATGAATCAAAAGGCTGTCTGCAGGCCGGTTTAACCCTAAAAATTACAAGGATGCTCATGTGAGCCCAAAGGAGAGAGGGGCAGGGTGTAGTCACAACCCAAACACACCATACAAGTGGGCAATAAATACATTTGAGAGAACTGGGGTGTGTGGTTCAGGGAGCTGACAGCCCAGCAGCTGGTGGTGGCTGATGGCCATCTATAGGATAGATATCAGCTTTAGTACAGCTTAATCTGCAACGTGTTGCTGCTTCTTAGGTTCCCCAAATAGAGAGAAACCTGCAGGACACCCTTACAATCTCATAGGCACAGGTTTTAAATTCTCTGGGTTTGGAACTGCTTCTCTGGGCTGATTAGTGCTCAGCACGATGGAGCTCTGTGCTCCCTCTTGCCTGGTTAAATTTGGCTCCTAAGTCTTTGCCACTCAGTTCTTGGTTAGGATGAGATCTTTCACACTTCCTCAGCTGGATACAACTCTTCTCTCCTCCTCATGGACATTTTAGCATTGCAAATAACCCATCTTATTATGGGCTACAGAATGCAAAAGCTTTTAGAGAAACCTCACCAAACAAATTAGTGGCAACTGTAAATTAGGGTAATTACACAGTTCATGGCTGGAGAGACCAGCTGAACTCCTGGCACAGTCTGTGTGAAAATATTAAGCTACCTAAAATCCTGGGCAGCTGCAGAATGATGTGAAAACTCATTTTTATCACCCTGTTGATGTGTCAGTTCTGGTATTAACTAGGACAGTGTGATGCAGTTTTTTGCCACTTCCTGCTGCTGTTATTCATCTTTACCATGAAAGCTCAGTATTCTCTTTTCAAAAATGCTGCAACTCACCACCTTGATAAAGATAATCTTTGTTCTGCTGTGTGGTACTACAGCCCTCTCAAGAGAAATGGCATTTAAGAGAAGAGTTGAAAGTAGTGCATCTGCAGGAGACCATATTACCAGACTTTTATTTTAGCTATTGATTTTTCAGTTTCGTTTAACCCAGAAATAAATATGTCAAAAAACCTCAAAAAAAGCAACAAAACAACGATAAAACTCAAAAAAAAACCAAACCAAACCAAACCACACCAAGCCAGAAACAAAAATGTGACTTTTGCAGGAAAAGCTTCTAGCTCTGCTTGTTTGCTCAGAGGAAAGAAGAAATATTTTTCTTTCAGACCCATATTGAGCTTGTCTTTGGTACCAAAAGAAAGAATAGCTTTAAGAAGGGTTAACATATTGCTGTTGGGGATGAGGTTGGTCTTTTTGTTTGGTCATTTTGTTTTTAATTGCTGCTGTTACTTCACTGAAAGGACAACATGCACAGTGAAATTGGTATTTGATAGTGTATATTTGTCCTTCTAAAATAAGGTGATCTGTCCAGTGGGTGACAAGAACCAAAACTTGTGGATTGGGATAAGAACAGTTTAATAATTTAAGTCTAGTTGAATTATCATAATAGATGATGATGAAGATGATTAACAGCAAATGTGATGCTCAGTTTCCCACCTCAATTGTTTCCCATCTGCTGACCAATGACAGACCCCATCCTTGAACAAAAACTTCAAAACAAAAACTTGAACAAAAAAGCCCCTTCTGGGTGACTCCCCCAGTTTATGTACTGGCCATGATATTCTCAGGTGTGGAATATCCCTCTGGCCAGTTTGTTTCAACTTTCCTGGTTATGCTCCTTCCCAAATTTTCTTTTGTGCACCTCCTCACTGGCAGAGCATGAGATGCCAAAAAAATAGTCCTTGACCTAGGCTAAATATGACTTAGCAAAACCAAAATGTCAGTATGTTATCAACTTTATTCTCATGCTGAATCCAAAACACAGCACTGTACCAGCTACTGAGATTTAATTAATTCTATCCCAAGCAAAACCAGGACATCATTGTAGATCCCTTCTACTGAAATACTCTATTCTATTCTGTCCTGTTCTATTCTAGCCTGTTCCCCTGGTTTTTGTCATATCTTCTTTTCTCCTGTCCCCACCCTTTTGGTCCTATCTCTGCTGGAGGAGGTAGTTGTTAAAAGCTCACAGGGGTCTAATGTAGAGTTCACTGCTAATGTCATTTACCACAGCCAGTGGCCATTGAAAGGCCAGTGAACCTGGAGTACCTGAGTGGGTGAAATATATTTGGTGTCCTTGTGCCTCAGAGCAAGACAAAGGCTTTGATCTTCTCCTCGACATGACAAAAAGCGTGCAGGGTAGGTGGGCAAAGTAAGGCACGTGGCAAACCTTAAAATACAACAATGTATTCTCAGTCTTTCTCCAGCAGGCTCCAGAGATGTCCTTTGAGAGGACATGGCCTCAATTCCTGCTGTGTTTAATCACTGTTTAACCCCTGATGGCAGCTCAGTACCATCTAGCCACTCACTCACTCACTCATTCCTCACTCACTCCCCCACCACAACTCCCCAGCCCCACCCCAGGTGGGGAGGAGAAGTGGAAAGGAAAGGTAAACCTTGTGGGCTGAGATAAGAGCAGTTTGATAACTGAAACAAGATAAAAGATACTGCCAGTAGCAGTAATAATAATCATCATCATCATAATTAAAAGGAGGAGGAAAGAGAGAGGAACAAACCCCAGGAGAAGCAGGTGATGCATAGCACAATCTCTCAGCTCTCACTGGCTGATGCCCAAACCATCCCTGAGAAGTGATCAGCAGCTCCCAACCAACTTCCCCAGTTTATATACTGGGCAGGGTATGGAATATCCCTTTGGAATGGTCCAGCTGTGCTCACTTGTGGCTTCTGGTTCAGCTCCTCACTGGCAGAGCAGGAGCACTGAAAAATCCTTGATTTAGGGTAGGCCCTACTTAGCAACAACTAAAGCATCAGGGTGTTACCAGCATTGTTCCCTTCCTGAATCCAAAACACAGCACTGTACCTGCTACTGCTGATTCCATGACAGTATTCACCTCTTATTCCACTATTACATCATGCCAAGTCCCACACTTCCCAGTACTCTGTCACCTTTCCTAATTTTTGATAGATAGACACACAGAAATCAGAAATTCTTGGCCTGCCAAGCCATAAATAGTTCACCCTATTGGATGCTGAACATTCCAAATCCACCAGAGCCACATTTCCTTTTCCTAAAAATAAATTAAAAACTCTACCCTTTTTTTTAACTCTGTCTTGATCCTTTGATTCCTGTCAAGCAATTTGATTTTTAAGGAAGTTTTTTTTTTACAACTGGGAATGTGTTACACTCTGATTTTGTGTTTGTGATAATGTTCTGTAGGAGAAGGAAAATAATTTGGAGAGTGAAAGGGGCTGAGGAAGAGAGATGGTGTGAGACAGGGTTAGTGCCTGATGCAAATCCACTGGGACTACCAGGACACTGTGTCTGGAGAAACTGGGGACAGACAAGCCCTGAATTAGGAAAGAAAGGAAAGCAAAGACTGCCAAGCAGCAGAGAGATTCTCTGGGAGAGCATTAATGTAGGAAATCAGTCCAGGAGACAAGCACAGATGAGACAGACCATTTGCTTAAAAGGTAATTTGGAAAGAGATCTTCTCCTCATCTGGGACAACTCCCTCCATCATGACTCCCTCCAGAGCTGAGGCACCTCTGGCCCAATTCCTGTGATCATCCTGCTTTCTGTGAGGGAATCTAAGTTTCTTGAAGTGGTGCTTGTGTGGGTCTTACCTACCAGACTCATCAGAGGAAAGTGTTTATGGGATTTTGTTCCTGCCCTTGGGGTGCTAAAGTGAATGAGACTCCCTGCTGGTGAAAATAGTGGGATGTTCTGGCAGAAACCCCTATCCTGACCTTGGGCAGAGGTGGAAACCCCACCTCTTCACCTGGCTGGTGATGTTAGGCTGAGATCTTGGTTTTTTGGAGCTTGTCCAAGACCTGCTTAATATCCCCTGGGCAAAGCATGGGAGTGAGAGCAAAGCTGGCCTGTGTCTGAAGAGCCAGGAAAATAAGGAAAGACAGAAGGACATACACTGGCATCTCCTTCAGACATCATCCAAGAATCCCTGAACAGAGTGTCTCAGCTGTGAAACTTGCCTCTGTTTTTTGGTCTTGTCTTGCCCATGGTCAGAACAGCACTAACTCTTTTTACTGTGACAATTTCTTCTATAAATCTCATGCACTGTCATACTTTGTTGTCTGTCAGAAATGGAGGGCTCTGTCTGGGCTTCTAGATGCTGCGGAGCAGAAGATATTCTATGGAAAATTGTGTGCAGCTGCTTTCTCCCTCACCCACACTCTTTTCCCACTCACTTTTAAGCTTCCTTTATCTCTTTTCCTTGTCCTTTTCTGTTTAGACAAGCATCACTTATGCTCTCTCCAATATGGAAATTTTCCATGTGCTGCTGCTTCACTTTTCCTGAGGGCAGTTGCTTATCTGGGAGCCCTGGTGGTCCTGGATTCCCTTTGATCCCTACTGCAGCCTGTCACCCTTTGGAATAAGCAGGGGCCTTTTAGAGTGGTGTGTATGGCTGTCAGATGCAAGGGTGCTCATTATTAGAAGCTGCTCTCCACTGGAGAGACATTTCCCAGCTAGATCCTTGGCAACACTGCAAGATTTTCCAGTATTTTCCTTAAAAGCAGTGTATTTAGTCTTAAACATTGGGGTGGGGTGTTCTTTGCCATTTTCTTGGGGAAGGAATTGCAGCCGTAGCCTGTTTGCCATTTCTTGTAGAGCCCCATGAGGTTTTCAGTTCAGTCTGGGGCAGGTTTGTCCTGCAGCATGAAAATCCTTCACTTTGGGAAGCCCACAAGGAAGGCATGTTGTCCCTGTGGATGTAACCCAGGGGCCAGGAGCAGTGAGCCACGCAATGAGCTCATGCTGGAGGAGAAAACTCTCACACTTCTCACTCTTGCCACACCTGGTCCTGCAAAGCCTGGGAGACAGACAAATACAACAGGAAGTTGTACCCAGGGTGGGCAAGCAAAAAGAGATTTGGGCCGGCCTCAAATCTGTAGAGGGTGCTCCAAAACTCCCAAATCCCATCGGACTCAGGCAGGTTTGTGGAGGCAACCTATTGACCTATTTCTGCCTTTGAAATGGGATGCTCAGACACCTCAAGTTTGTGCAGATTCTTTCAGTGTAGATATGCTGAAGCTTTTTTACTTTTTTTTTTTTTTTTTTAGTTTAAGAGTCTCTTCCTTTGCATGTGGAAACTGCCAAAAGCAATCTAGGAAAAAGGAGCAATTTTTAATTAAGCCACATGTCTCTGCAGACCTTCTTGTTCCACATCCAAACTCTGCCTTCAATATGTTTAATCTTCACTATCAGCTATGTCTCTGGGCAGCAGCTACTGCTGATCTGCTGTTCATGGGGTGTCAGGCAGGGATAGGTATTATTTGATGGCTGTATTTTGGAAAGCTTCTTCAAACAGTTCTGTGTCTCCATCCCCACGGGTGAACTTCTCTGTTTATTTAACAAACAAAAAAAGCCATCAATGACCCAAGTTCTGGTGGTGCCAGTGCTTGGCTAGCCTGAGGACATGCTCATGGGTGAATTTGCTTCCCAGAAAAATGTTGAGTCACTTTAGGGATGTGCTTGATAAAGGCAACTAAATCAGAGCATCTATTATGGAGCAGTCTGGTGCTCATCTTTCATTCAGAGTTTCAGCATCTGTGCACATCAGCTGCGTCTCTTGTTCACCAAGGCACAATATAAGGCATTTTTTAAGGTAGAAAATTATGTCTGATATGTTTCAGAATGTATTTGAAGTCCAGCACAGAAGCATTTTCCTCGTGCTCAGCTCTGACGAAATCTGCCTTGGTTTTTCAGGAGAAATGCTTGCAAGGAAGGAGAGCACTCTGCGATCTCCTTTCATATACTGATGAAAACATTGCTCTATTTTGCCTTCCAGCAAGCATTCCATTGTGCGTTATTTATATTTTTAACGCAAAGCCATTTTTTATGCATCAAAACTGGCAGTTAAATTAATATACAGTATATAAATGCATTATAGAAAAAGAAGAACTCTGGCAGCTGCTTTACAGAAGTGATTAAAATTTAAAAGGCAGTTTTCCAGTAGAAGAAAACAAAATAAACTAATTATTTACCATGGCTACACCACTGATGGAGTGTGGAAATTATTTTATTAATGTTTTTGGTATTTCAGAGGGTGGGTTTGTTTTTTTTTCATGACAGCTACAGAAGATCTGCTCCTTCACAGAAAAGATGATTACTCTGGAAGTTAACAGCACTTTCTGTGGTAAACCTAGTTGCTCTGGCAACTGCTTTACATCCAGAAGATCATATTCAAGAAATAATTCTCTCCCTCCACTTTTGGGCCTACATCTTTGTAAGTCAACTCTGTTTACTCCTCTAGATGCTCCTGGTATTTCTTCCTGAAGGAAACTGTACAGAGGTGTTGGTCCATCAGACAATCTTTCCAAGAAAAGCACAGCAAAAGCTTTATCTAACTTCTAAAAAATGTACTTGGATTCTTCAAAGTCTGGGAGGTACCAATATCATTAGCAGTGGAAAAGAGAAAGATCTTTTCCAAAGTGCAGGGTTGGGGCACAAAACTGCTCACAAGGCATCTGGAACTCTGACCTGGCCCTTCTCAGACTTTTATGTCCCTCACTGTTTTCTTATCAGGACTTCCCTGATAAGGACTTTTCACTTCCCTTTTCTTGTAAGGCCACTGACTGCAAATCCCGCTCTCTAAACTCAGGAATTTTGGTGAAACCATCGATTGCTGTATTTCAGAGATGTATTGAAGCTTCTTGATCTTTATTTAAAATATTAATATAAATTAATAGACATATAAATTATAAAATACATTATAAAATTTAATTTATAATATATAGTTTCCCCAATACAAACTTAGTTCACCTAAACTTACCCTCTTAGATGAACTGGGCTGCAGACCAGGCCATGCTCTGAGCTATTGATCTGGTAAAGATCACCCAGCTCTTCAAACAGCTGAGAGAAACTGCACCCCAGGGCTGTGACCACCTGTGAACCATTTAATTTTTTTTTTTAATTGACTTAGCACCAAGGAAACAGTGATTTTCTTCTGACAAAGAAAGAGTCTTTAGGTCTTGTTAACTGGATAGCAAGGAGATAAATACTTGAGATGGGCTAATTGGTTGTGCTGTCTATTGACTGAACAATTAGGATGTTATTTCAAGAGGATGCTTGTGTGAGATGGCTGTGGGCTGGATTTGGTCTGTCCAAGCTGTTCCCTGAATAAGGGAAGCAGAAATGGTGAAACAGTGGAAGACAGAGCCCTGTATAACCCCTGCATGGCTGTAAAGTGTATGCATGAATGAGATGTCTCTCACCCCATTTTTCCTACTGTTTTACTTATTGCAAGAGGCTGTGAGTACACGAGAGGAAAAAAAAATGGCCCTGGAATGTAAGAACAATTCTTTAATCTTGCTAATCAAGGGATATTAGTGATGCCTTCTGCTTTTGCATCTGGTTTTTGTAATAATTTTGGTCGAGCAAAACCCACAGCTGTAGCTAGGTCTTACTGCTTCAAGCTAATCTGGCTGTTAGCAAAGGTGTGTCATAACTGAATATTACTTTAGTCTGTTCTAGTATCTAGGTTTATTCCTTCCAGGCTGGGAACTAATGGCATTCAGGTCTAATCTTAACCTAAGCAACTTTCTCTGATAGGCCTTGAAAGTGCAAAATTCCAGAGGCTGATCTTTACTTTTTCCAGCAGTTTGGATACAAAATTGTAGTGAGGTACAATTGCAGGTGCTGCTTCTGAGGAATTTTAACTCGTGCTTTCCTTTCAAATTTAAAATCATGCTGTTAGCAGAAGTAAAAACTGTTTAGCTGACTCAATGTAGCACAAGGCAGTGAAAGAGTGCAATCTGAACAAACAAATGGGATCTTTTCTGGGCTCTCTGCAGACCATTTGACACCGTCCCCTTGGGCCTGGGCTTCCTGAAGTGAAAGGTCCTGGGCCCATCTACCTGGCCCAGAAATTCCTCACATTTCTTTCCATGGCAGCCGTGGCAACGTGGAGAGTGTTGTAAATAGTCTACCACTAGAAAAATTGGAGTGTCTTCCCAATTTACTCTTGTCTCTGCACCTTGTAGGATCTGAGTGCCAGGTGTTTGCTGCTTCCATCCCAGGGGCAAAAGAGGGTGTTCTCCAATCTCCTGGTACCCCCAAATCTGAACAAGGCAGGGGACACTTCCCATTCACCTCCCTGAGGGAGCTGCTGCTCCGGGCAGCACGTTCAGGAAAATACCACACACCGTGGCTCAGTCCTCTAGAACAGCTCTGAAAGGCCTTACCATGTGTAAAGGCACCTCCTAGAAATGAAACAGGGCTTGATTGCAGCCTTTTTTTTATTGGCATCACTGTGGCCATGCCCTGCTGTGACATGCAGGGGAATTTGACAGGCCCGCTGGGCAATTTCACCTGCTCTCACCGTGAGGAATCTGTGATGAGACCGTCATTCTTCACCTCTAAGCAACCCCTGTTCTTTACCAATGTGCCTCGTACCTGTTTCACAGGTAACAACTTACAGACATGCTGTTTCACAGCCTGGGAAGTTGGGCTTCAGGGACCTCTCGGGTCCACGTCCTCAGGTGCCCTTGGTCACCCCAATTTCCAGCCCCTGTAGCTTGGCCAGGGTCGGGGCACAGATTCACCAGCCCCTTCAAGGCCAGCTTGCACCTGCAAAACTGGGAGGTGGCAGAGTTATTCTGGACTGTGACTGAATTCTTAGGTGCTGCCAAATGCCAGCAGGTGAGGAACAAGGCCTGACTGTGAGGAAACACTCGCAGGGTGACCCATTTTCCCTCACCTCTGATCCTGGCCATACCAGAAGAGCCACTCAAAACTCTGAGAAACTAAAATATGCTAAATACTCTTTTGTCAGATAGAAATCTCTCTCCCAAGCAGAGATTACCTAGAGAGTGAGCTGCTCCAGGCAAATTAACATTATAGGAATAATAAACCAAGTTTAAACCTGTTTCTATTCATCTGGCAAGTGCTTTCACACTAATAATGGAAAGGGCAGCAGTATTATGTAGTAATGGCCTCCTTTCCATTGTTCTGTGCAACTGCACTTCATTAAAAGGCAACCTTTCTCCTGTCCCTAAACAGTAAACTATAGCAGTAACTATATAAAAGCACTTCAATATTTTATAGCAGCAAAGGCTGCCTGCTATCTATAATTACAGTCAATACTTGGACTGAAGAGAAATGACTTCATTTTCTTAATGTTTCATACATGGAAAAACAATCAGGCTTTTCCTGTATTTCTAATTGCATTGACTGGCTCCAGATGAACGTTCTTTTCCAAATTATTACCAGGCCCTGGAAAAAGTAGCACTGAGGTAAAAGCTTCTCACAACTAAATGCCAGTCCTTGTTACGCAGCTTATTTCTGCAAGCCTTGATCCCAAGTCCCATTTAGTCTAGGGACCCCTATTTCCAAGTTCATAAACATTAAACCTTGATTGAACTCTGCCTGGAAATCAATGAACTTGGGAGCTCCCTGTGGTCTGATGCCAGCTCTGTGTTGTGCTACTGGAGTTTTGGACAAGTAAGTGACATGTGGAGAGAATTTTCTGGTTGATGCTGCTTGGATGAGGGGAGTTGAAACAAAGGCACTGTGAAGTCTAGCTGTCACAATTTCTTAGTTCTGTCCCCAAAAGCCCTACCAGAAATCAAGAAAAAAACATCATCCTCAGGCCCTTGCCAAGCAAGCCCAGCATTTTGTTTTCCCAGAGATTCACAACCTACTAAAAGCATCACTTGTTTTATCACAAACTAGACACTTTTGGCTGTGTGCTACAGAGAAACTACATCAGCAGATGAGTGTTTTCTGTTGATGTCCCTCTCATCTCTCTCCTGAAGGCAGGTAGATACATGTCTATGTGCCTAAGGCTGCTTCCAGCTGACACAGCCACACTTTGGGCTGTGGAATCCAAGGTAGTGAGCTATGGACACACTGATACAGCCAGCAAAACTGGCTGGAAAGATGTGACATCTCCCACAGCCTGGGGGCTGGCTGTTCAGGACCAGGGCTGTGTGCCTGGCTGTGACCATGCAGAACAGTTCAGACACATGCACTGGAAAGGTAGGCTTGTAAATAGATGTTGTGCCAAAATGCACAAGGCCTTTCTTCAGGAAAGTCACCCATTTGCTTGTTCATTGCTGCAACTGCTGTGTGCCTCTGACACTGGCTGGGTACTCCGATGAGTAGAGATGATTTAAACACAGAAGATGCTCTGACTGCAAGGACTGCCAAAACACCTCCAGCACTGCTGTATCCTTGCTAGGAGTCTAATTTGGTTAACGTGGCTGAGCACATTCCAGAGCAGAAATTCCCTGGGTTATGTTACCACTGTGTTTTTATTCATTAAATTACATTGCATTAATTAAATAATTAATTAATCATTAATTATAAAATTTAAAATTAAAGTACCATTGATATGAAACCTTTCAATGTGAGCAAAGAAGAGGTGTTGACCTGAGGAAGAAATTATTTCAGTGTCTTGCCAGAAATAGTCACTCCAGCGAGGACTACCATGTGTTAGGTATGTGAAAGCTGGTGGAGTTGATGCCCTGACCGTGGTGACCGTGGGCCCCCGATCTGTGTGGGCTCTCAGGACTGGTGTGCCAACCACTGCAGCTGGGGCAGGAAGTGATACCAGTGCAGAAGCTGCCTCAAAGTCACTGTGATTTGCAGAATTTCAGTTTTCATCCTGAAAGTCTTCCCACTTCCCACCTCCTCATTACAGTTACTGAGTCAAAGAATCGGTTATCTGAAAAGCCTTGTGCTTCCTTTGTGGTTTGGCTTGTTGTTGCATCCAGGTTCCCTTTTTTATTCCTTACTGCCCATAAAATGCCAAGCAAAAGTAAATTTTATGCCCATACAAGTAAGTGTCTAGGAGCCCCTTCCAGAGGAAAAGCCACATCTGTGAGTAAAATCAGCCCTTCTTCAAAATCATTATGAAATTTTGAGAAGAGGAATCAAGTATTATTTTGAAATAGAAAAAGCCTAGAATTTTCTTTCAGTTACTTGAGGGAAAAAAAAAACACTTTGAGCAAGTGTTCCTTTAGTATTTTTTTTCCTCGTTCTTGGAAGTGTTTTTATACAAATGTGAAAATTAATTAGGATGCAGAATGTAGGATCTTGTTTATGTGAACATATTTGTTGAAAGTTTACAAGGGCTGAATATTGCAGTAATTGATGTGTGCTTGTATTTCAGTTTCTCGTGGATGCCATCTGCTCCTGTTAAGTTCCTCTGTTGTTTTATATCTTGTGTTGTGCTGGTTTATTTTCCTTTCTTATGATTTTGTGATTACTGTTGTTGGGAGGGGGAGAGAGTGGGAGAGAAGGAAGTGTGGACAAGTTGGAGGAAGGATGAAATATCTGTGAAAGCACGAGCACAGGATCAGTTTTGATTAATTCAGTTTGTATACGTGCTTTACATTAAGGACTGGCAGCATGTGACCAGAAGGATGGATGCATCTCACCCAGATTTTTGAACATAGTTGGCTAATGTTAAGAACGACAGAGAACATCTGCTGAGCTGTTAGTGAAAAACATGCATCTTTTTATCCCCTGCAAAAATGGACCACATTTTTATAGCTGCAAATAGCCCGTGTGGTGCTTTAATTTAATTCTTCCTGAAAAGGCCATATCTGGACAATGCCACTGCTCTGCTGGGTGTGCTGCCTGCTCATGGTCCCCATCCCTCTGTGTTCCTGGGTACTGATGTTCCTCCTCCCCTCCCACGTCCTGGTGTAAAGGAGGAGTAACCAACTGGAACCCAGATCAAGGAGTTCTGGATCTCCTGTGCCCTAGGTGTTATCTTTCCACGCTAAGGACTCAGTTCCCTTCCTGCTGTCAAGGAATTCTTACTTTGTGAGACTGACCTCATTTAGCCCAGCAATGACCCGGCTGCCTGTGGGCAGCACTGCCTTTGTGCATGGTGATCTGGATCCCATTTCCATGCTCCCCCTTTGCTGACTGTCCTTGCTCCTGCCCCGGCTTCCAGCCCAGGACTCTGCTGTCAGAGCGGGTTTCATCTCTTTGACCACAGATTTCCCCCTCCAGCCCTCAGGTCTCCACCAGCGAGCGTTAACCCTGCTTTTGGGCCATCTGCTCTCGTCTGGCCCCACGTGGGCAGCAGCAGATCTATTGCAAAACTGGATTGTGATCCAAAGCCATGCACTCCCCTCCCTTGGTGGCCTCGGGGACAGCTGGCTGCTGCAGGGACGGCCAGGGCCACTCCATGTGCGAAATGACCAGACACCACACGTGCTGATGGGTTGGGTGGCTGCCACCTCCAAGGGGAGAGGAAACATTTTCTTTGCAGATGAGAGGATAAAAGGTTTTCAATCAAGAGATTAAGATGTCACAGGAGGCTTGTGTACATAACAGAGCAAAGCCCTATGTTTTGGAGGGCTGTACACTGCTTTGGAGAGACAGAAATTATTTGGTAGAGTTTCAAATCTCTCTCCTTTTTTATGACACTTCGTGGATATTAGAGCCCTTTTACTGCCCACACATTTGTATATTAAGAAGGTTTTTGACTAGAAATGGGCAAAGCTTTGATAGAAAACTAAGGTGGAAAAAATATAAATTCTACTCCTAGCAGAGCTGTTTGGGAATGTTTCAGCCTTCCTTGAGGGGTGGAAACTGCAATCAATTTTAAAAGCTAGTATTTCCCACATGATATTTCTGCCTTGCCAAAAACAAAAAAACAAAAAACAAAAAACCAAAAAAACCCAAAAAATAATCAAAAAGTAGAAAATAAGAATATAGCAATAACATCATTTTCTCTGGACTCCCCCACCAAACAGGATCTGCCATGATGCCTTTTCTCTGGTTAGAAGGATGTGATGTACCCTGGATAACCTAGTGGACTTAAAACAAAACTGATTTTTAAAGCACTGTAGTGGTCTCAGTAATAGAGGTCCTTTTTTTTTTATTTGGTTTGTTCTTTTTTCCCCCAAGACAGAGGAGCTGGAGGAAATGACTGAAGAGAGAAACAACACTTTCCTCCCATAATTGATGCTGAGTCATTTCTCTGTTGGATGATGAGGCAGAAACTCAATTATGGCAGAAGACAGACTGTGATGAGGTTCATCTGGCAACAAAACCCTCATACTTGGAAAGCCAAGGTCCAAGTACAGATTGGACTGGGAAATGGATTTTAAATCAGGCCTTCCCTTCCAGGTGTTCCTTGTTGAATCATTTACAAGATTCATGTGGTAATTTACTGGTGTTCTGCTTGGGGTGAAACAAATCTTCCTTCTCTGCTCATCCTTGGCTGGTTGGTTGGCTTCAAAGTGTCCTGCCAAATGCAGGAGCCGTGGTGTGTGTTCAGCTGCCCAGACAGCACCACTCTGCTGTAGGAGAGAGCTCAGTGACTTGAGCAGCGCTGTCTTCAGTCTCAACTTGTCCCTGTGTCAGCTGCAAAGGCTTTGGAACCATCCCTGTTGTGTCCTACAGCAGCTAAGGGAAAGGCTTTTGTAACTTCTTCTTGCGTTTGTTAAATAAATGTCGCCCCAGGAGCGTTCTGGGCAGGGAGCTTTGCCACAATATATTATCCTGTGCTTAGCCCTGCCTGCTAAATGAGAGACTGCTTCTGCTTTCAGCTTTCTGAAATATTTCTTCTAGTCCTTGAGAAAAAAAGTATCAAAATTCAAACATTTTGATTTTGATGATTTTGATTTTGATGTGTAGGGTTTTAGGACGTATTTTGTATGAGAGTTTCATTGGGTTTCAACTATGATTTCTCTGCTCAGCTTTTGCCAAATGTTCAAGCTCTTTGTTTAGTTGCTTTGACAAAAGAAAAAGTGTGTATGGAATTGCTTCACTGGATCAATACTCTGATGGCTTTAATCTTCCTTACAGTGATAATTTCCTGTGTTCCTGACCCTCGGGGTACCTGAAGCACACAGGTGATGGCTGCTCTGCCTTCCCAAAACGCTTTTCTGGTGGAGCTGTCCCTGTGACAGGGTGGTCTGCTGGCAATAAATTCACAGAAGTTCTTATGGCAGAGGGCTGGGGCACAAAGGAATGATGAATCAAAGCTCTTGGACACTGACAAAACAACAAGATCAATTTATTTGGAGTAGTGCACAACCTCGTCCATGGTGCCACAAACACAGACCCAAAACAGCTTCATTTGAGTTCTGTCAACTTTAGGACATTCACTTCTTTCTCAAATGTTTATCTCTCAAACAAGGAGATAGAGATTGCACTGGATTCAAGGATTGCACTGGTTTTAAAACAAATAACTGAAACACAGTAATTTTTTACTCCATCTAGGTGAGTTAGAGAAGGAAGTAGGGAAGAAGCGCCTCTCTGGGTGTGAGTAGATGGGAGCTGCGATGTCAACCCAACCCTTGGAGTGGGTGAAGATGGTACATGATGTCTGGAAAACTTCTCATGCCATGCCCTGTTGCTAACAGCTCACTCTACACAGGAGGCCTTGGGAGTGGGAGGAAATTGCAAATCTTCTAGTGGAAAGCATCTCCTCACTCCCAGAACAGATTGAGCTCATTTTGGCAACACCTGCCGCAGCCAAATAGAAGCCACTGGAGTAACACAGCCACTGCCGGACCACGTGCCGTGTTCCAGCTCTTGAAAAGCAGCCACAGTCCAGAGCAAAGAAGCTCTGTGTCCTGCAGACTTTGACCCCTGAGGGGGCTGGCACAGCCAAAGGAACGTGCCAGGCAGAGGTGCTCCAGGGATTTAAACATGCCTGGATAGAGGAGCTCATTTGGATCAGCACTTGTGCAAGCCCCCTGGAATCTGTTCTCTCTGCAAAGCATCACCTGCTGCCTCCTGACTCTGTCTGACCTGGAATTAGGAGGGCTCACATCTTTACTTTGAGGGTTGTTTTTAAGGATTTTGTAGCTCTTAAAGTCTCTATTGTCTGCACAAAAGAAGCTGTGGGGTTTGTTTACTTTAAAAAGAAAAAAAAAGAAGAAACTATTCATCTAGAGATCTTCACCACTTAACATTTTTTTCTGTCTTGTAACTATTGGAAACACTGACATGGTCATACTGAAAACAGCTGATTATTTCCATTGCTTTTGAGAGAAATTATGAGCCAATTAAGCAGCCTCCCTTTTGGCCATGACATTACTATTTTACAGCATGAACCTCTTTCATACTTGGAATATGCTATTTCTAGTGAAATACATTAAACTCAGAGCATATTTTTTTATCAGGCAGACCTTCTAATTAGTAAAATAATTGGACAGGTGTGCTCAGTTTTCGACAGCAAAACATCCTGGTCTGAGTCACCAAGAAACAGAGATGCTACAAAAAGACATTTAAGACTCTGTGCATTCTTTTCTTGTAGCAATGATGTGATATTTTTTAAGCTATTTTTTGAAGGTTTTCACTTCTTTTCTCCTTTGTTTGTCCCCCAATTTATCTTTTCAAAAGTCTAGCTACCACTAAAGAATTTATTCTTTTTTCTTTTTTTTAATATTTCCTTCAAAGAAGACCAAGATTTCCAGAGATATCGTATTCAATTGCAATCATGTATTAATTCTTCTCAGACAGAAGGCTTTTCTGCAAAAAATCTCTTGTGTCCATTAATAAAACCCCAATGTTTTGCTTTCCCATCTCTTGGACTATTTATCCTTTTGGCTATCCTGTGAAGAATTGAGGATGAATTCCCTTGGATACATTGATGTGCATCCCAAGCTCTAGTAGATTTATATGCTTTGGGTTCTCTCATTTACAGTTTGTTTAGTACATGGTCACTTTAAGCATCCTTGAGTCTTGTTTGAAAATTGGCTTGGGGGTTTAGAGAAGCTGTAGCACACTTGGTGAGGTGCTGGGTTGTCAGGTCCAGGAAGGTTTCAAGATCTGGTTAGACAGATCCATGACAGACCTGATCCAGTGCTGGCAATGGTCCTGCTCCTGAGGCAAGGTAGATCTGGAGCACCAGGCCTCCTGATGTTCCTTCCAACCCAGGGGAAAAGCTCTGTGGGACTCTCAAGGTGGATGTCAGCATCAGGCTGGATGGCTGCTCCCTGCCCTTATCAGGCATACATTGGAAAATGGGCTGGGAGGAGCTGTTCTTTGTCACCTTCAACATCTACAGCCCAAAAAGGTGTTTGACAACACCTGTAGGCCCAAATGCTAAGTCCACCACAGACAGGTTATCCAAATAGGTTTTCCTTTGGAAACTACCGTTCAAGAGTGAATCAAAATGGTAAAAAATCAGGGGGTTGGCAGCAGTTAAGGGTTTCTGGGTGAGACAGTTTTCCTTCTGAGTTAGGCTGAGCTCTTTTCCATACTGCTCATCCCCAGGCTGTCCGGGCTGCACCCTCTGAGCTGTGGCTCATACGACAGCACATGCTCTGCAGCAGCCAGGAGAGACAATGGCTGGGTGGAATCCATGGCAGTTCTGGCCAGATAAGCTTTACACATTACTGCAATTAGGAAACAAACACAAAAACTGAACCCTGGTGAAGGAAAAGGTGCCAGAACACACACTGATATTTTTGCCTTGCAGCTTCTCAGACTTTGTCACTAGGAGAATCACATCTCCTTACTTTTTTTTTTAAATCCCTGATGGATTTTTTCTTTTTTTTCTTGGTTGTTTGCCTGAATGGATGGTAATCTCTGTGGTTTATTTTAGATATACGTTTAGTCTCCCTGGGATACTCTTTCAGTAACTCACAGATCAGCAGTAGGGCACAGGTGTGTGTGTGGGAGAATTGACAGCAGGGAAGCTCAAATCTGTAACCTCTTCTCTGACATCTTTTTTTTTTTCCTACAGTTTATGGTTGGGAATCAAGAATATTTTAAAATGTCTTAAAATAATAATATAGCTTAAGTGAGAACTGAGTAGGTGGGGATTCAATTTTTCCAATGCCAGTTACTAAAATAAAACAGATTAAGGATTTGTCAGAAAAACGTCAGCTTTTCTATGTTTTCCTCTTAGTGCATTAAAAAAAGGTCCATGTGGAAGCAAGATTCTCTATTCAGGAACTTTAGGGAGTTTAACTAAAGCAAATGTCAAGTCCTGCAGCTCAAGCACAACCACCAGCAGGACAAACTGGGGCAAACAGATTAGAAAGAAGCTTTGCAGCAGAGGTGAGGGCCCTGGTGCATGTTGTGCACTGTCAAGGCCACATCTGAATGCTGTGCTGAAGCACTGGAACAACAGAGTTCAACAGAATTCAACAGAATTCACCAGAATTCACGGACTGACTAGGTTGGGAGAGACCTCCAAGATCACTGCGTCCAACCCATGCCCTAACACCACAACTAGATCATGGCACCCAGTTCCACATTCAATCTTTTTTTAAATGCCTCCAGGGATGGTGACCCCACCACCTCCCTGGGCACACCATTCAAGTATTTTATTATTCTCTCTGTGAAAGACTTTTTCCTAATATCCAACCTGTATTTCCCTTGGTGCAGCCAAGTCTAGCAGAGTCCATTGAGGTGGTCAGGGCTGGGGCACTCAGGGTGCTGGGAGAGGCAGAGGGAGCTGGGATTGTTCAGCCTGGGAAGGGTACAGAGGAAACAGATCCAGACACTTTCTTGGAGGTACAGAGAAAGAATAGGAAGCCATGGGCACAATCTGAACCCAAGAGAAGTTCCAATTAGATGTTAGACAGTCTAGGGCTGCCCTAGTTCCAGCCACAGTCGAGGTGTGCTGAACAATCTATGAACACAGCAAATGAGAATTTCAATTCCTGGTTCAGCACAGGCTCCCCCACAGAGTTTGAGCTGCCTTGAGCAAATGCCTCAGCCCCTGTGTTTTGAGATCCTGTTTCAGGGGTGGGCTGGTAAAGCAGCACAGTTGTGTCTGCATTTTCTGAGGCTTCTGTACGACAGTGAGCTGAGAAGCAAATAACAGGAAGATGAGTGTCTCTTCTGGCTCAGTGGCACTGGCTGTTCTTCTGAAATGCACAGTCAAGGTTTTTGTCCAGTCACACATCCAACACATCTTGCAGCTACCTCCTGAAGAGCATTAACAGTCTTCCCTCCTCTCACACTGAGCAGGAGTGCTTTTGGCAGTCCAATACCCAGGTGATCAAAGGATATTGCTGCTCATTGTCTTTTGCTCTGTCACTGAGGTCAATTGGGTTCAGGATTGAAACTGCCCAGGTAAATTGTGTGTGATATTAGTCTTCAGTAGGAAGTGATGAGAGACCTGCTGTTATTAAAACCCCTCCATGCACCTGACTTCTGGCACTAAAAAAAATTTGGGATTTGAACAAGCTCTATTTCAATCAGTGCAAATTAGAGAAAAACCTTATTTCTAATTTCTAAACTGTGCATAGTGGAAGAGGAGTGAGAATAGCAATTAATACTTTAATATCTGATATTTGCAGAGCAGTAACATTCCTGCCTCATTCTTATGCTTCATAAATTTTGTAAAGTAGAGGGATGCCAATATTCAGATCCAGCCTCCTGGCAAACAAGAAAAAAAGTTGAAAAGCAAACCCTGTAGCTCAGGCCAATTTTACAAAATTACAAATAAAAGCTTTCTGTAAAATTAATAACTGCTACCTCATGCCAGGAACTCAGAGGAGCTGGATCTTGGCTTGGACTCTGATGGGAAGGTAGATTTTAAGGATTATCCTTGTTTGGGGAGACACACAGCCAAATGGCTGGATATCAGCTGAGTGAGGAAGTCAGCTCACATTTACTGTGGGTTTGCAGGTGTACACAGGACACAGGACTTGCTTTCCTGCAAGTCAGCTGATGGCTGGAAACTCACATTGCTGCTAGGACCTGACTGTGGAGCCAGCCCTGACTGTTTGAGCTCAGGGAAAACCCTACCAGGGGCTCTGGCAGCATCTGCTGTGCCCTACAGCTCCTGTCCCTGCCCTCTACCCACACTTAATACTGCCTTCAAGAAACACAAAAATAAAAATCCTGTTTTGCTACTTGAAAGCAGAAGGAAATAATATTATTTTATCAAAGGCTAGATATGTATTGAATTATTTGGTCCTACTAATATAAGCAAATACCTATGTTGACTGTGACACTGGATATTCAACAACAGCAATGACAGTTTATTTTTTGTGGAGAATTAGTTCTTTAGGACTATTTCTGAGCAGAAGATCAGGAGCTCTGTAGTTGATGCTCATGGATGCATGATAACTGTCATGGCACAAAACTGCATGATTTCCTGCAGAAGTTTTGTTTAGTCTGTTGCTTTTAGGACATGCAAGAAGGTCTCCATTTGGCTGTGCTCTCAAAAACTGTATGTTATCAGGGAATTTCTGTGAGTACCTTAATACCTCCATGAGTCAAAGATTTCCATGGAACTTTTTTAATCTCTTTACCCTTTGGGGTACTATTATTCTTATTCTTATTCTTATTCTTATTCTTATTCTTATTATTATTATTATTGTCATCATCAAAATAGCACTTCTTTTACGTTCCCTCTTCCCTTCCAATTTATTTTCCATTTTCTCTCCCCTTCTGCACTAGTAAAAGGAAGAGAACAGAACACCCCTGCCTTGTGAATTCTCTTCCAAAAAAGTCTCCCAGTTTCTATGGCTTAAACTGATGATTTTCCACTCTCTGTATCCTGCCTTTATTTCTTATTGCATGGTAAATATTTGTTGTGAGTCAATTGAGGCAGTACAGGCAAGGGTTTCAAAAGTGATAGGTCCTAGTCTGTGGTTTAGTAAGACACAAAAAACATTCAGGGCCTGGGAAGTTGGGATTCAGGGCCAATAAGAGAATTCCCTTTGCACTGAGAATTGAAAACACCATATGTTACCTCACTGTGTCTGTCATCATGTTTGTTTCTCTGGTTGGGTTGGGGTTGTTTTCAGCAGCCAAAAAGGCTTTTAGAGAAAGATTTTGGTTAGATGATAGGGAGAAGCTCTTTGCTCAAAGGATGGTGAGGCACTGGCACAGGCTTCCCAGAGAAGTTGTGGATCCCCTGTCCCTGGAAGTGCTCAAGGCCAGGCTGGATGGGGCTCAGAGCAACCTGCTCTATTCTAAGGAGTGCCTGCTCATGGCAGGGGGTTGGAACTGGATGATCTTTAAGGTCCATCCAAGCCATTATCTGATTCTATGATTCTATGATTCTGTGATTCTTTTATTTCTAAGTAATTGAATTAAAAGGAAATTGTAAGCTCGTTTATATATTCATTTTAACAAAACATATCCCACCACAAGTGATTTCTGTAATAAAGAAAAGCAGGAAAAACACAGCAAAGAACAGCAACACTGATGCACAAACCTGCATTCTGTAATGCTGGGGCAAAGCTAGAGATCTGACATTTAGAAGGGGCTCAATGGAAAACTCCAGCCAGTCTGTAACCCCTGGAGCAAGTTTAATATGCAATGGAAACAGCTTCTCCTGGGCACATTGCTAAGGGAAAGCCCTCTTTGCTATGCATGGCACAAAAGGGGAGCCCTGGTCTGCAGCTGTAATAAGGCAGGGAAATGGGAGAAGAAAAGCAGGTGACCTGGATATCTCTGGAGGGAATTGAACAACACCGTGGGCCACAGAGGAGTTGAGCAGACCCAAGCACCACCATCACTTGCACTGGATCCCAGTTCCTGCAAAACATCGATGGTGCCATTCAAACTTTTAATATTCAGTCAGTTTTAAACATGAGAAAAGTGCCTTGTCTGTCCTCAAGGTCTTCAAGTTTGTTTTTTCTTTTAAGATGAAGGGAAAGGGGCAGTTTGGTGCAATATTCCCTCTTCCCCAAAATGTGTAAGATTTTGCTCAGCATGTTGTCTGAGCGGCCCTGCCACCCATTTCTCCTGTTGTCATTAGCAGCACAGTCTGCTCGCCCAACCTTTCCCACAGAGCAGGTTTCCAGCTGATGTCTGCCTCATTTTTTTCCTCAGGGAAAGGGATGCACATCTGATCCCTGTGCTGGTTACTTCTGAAAATGAGTGAATGGGGGATCCTGCACCAGTAGTTGAGAAATGGCCTTAATACTCAGCATCTTAGTGCATTATTCACTGCTGGGGGAAGTGTGACAGCAGAGATGAGGTGTCTTAGGTCCTAATGCTCTCTGAGCCCAGCTTAGCAGCCCTCAGACCTCAAACACTGGGATGCTGAGGGTTTTATCTCCCCAGACACTGCCATCTCTGCTGGCAAAGTTCTCTTCTCAGACCCAGGGCTCTGGCAGGGCTTATTTGTGAGATGGGGTAATTAGAAGACAATACTTACTGATTAATGTGATTCTGCTGTGCTTGGTCTGAACTCCTGTATCAATCAGTGGCTCAGTCAAAGGTGGCTCTGCCAGGCCAGTCCATCCTTTTGGGCAAAGCTGGCCTGGCTTTTGGCTTCCAGCCTCATGCTATTCCTTGGATGCCTGCTCCAGAGATGGCTATTACAGGTCTGGCCTTTGCTCATGGCTTTATTTCTGGCAGCACATGTGCAATAAAAAATGGGCAGAGCAATCATATCTTCCCATTTCTAATGAAGAGGTTCTTTTGTACTTACTTCAGAGTTAGGTGGGTTTGGTACCAGAGGCTGTCGACTCCACCTTTTAAAAGGAAAGTTATTAAATAATTGCCCCAGAAGAAGTTTGGCATTGTACTGAGTGTTGCTCTTTCAATTTTGCTTTTGAAGGTTATCTGCATCTAGCATTGTCATGTTGAATGTTAGAAGATGGATTATCCCAGGGTGGGATTTTCCTTTTTTTCCTCTCTCTCTGCAAGCTTTTACAATATCTTTACTTAAAAAAAAGAAAAATAGAGATCAGAAGAAAAGTACTTTAGTTGCTTTCTGCCTCCAGCCATGAAGATAGAAAATAAAACCCCAAAATCTTCAGACCTAGAGGAGTGGGAAAGCAACAAAAAATTTTTGTAGTCCCTTAAACAAGTACATTAGTCCTGAGCAATAAAAATTAAGAAAATCATGATTCATATTCTCAAAGGTGTGTTATCTGGAAGATTTGAAAAATGTGTGGGTTTTTTTCACTTTGTATTCTGAAAAAGAATCAGAAAATGAAAATTTATAACTTCCATAAGCACAGTTTTACAATTTTAATGTGTCTTTTTGTTTTGGTTTGGTTTTTGGTTGTTTTTGTGCTTTGTTTTGTTGGGATTTTGTTTGTTTGTTTTTTGGGAGGAGGGTCATTTTAGTGGGTTATTTTTGGTTTGGTTTTTTGAGGTTTTTTGTTGGTTTTATGTTTTGTTTTGTTTTACATCAGTGTTGTATATTTCTTCTGCTGCACTTCGTCTCAGCACCCACATGGTAATTTTACATGTTTCTCCTGGTGGTGCTTATCCAGTGTAAGGTGGAGTGCCTGGTTGTCTCTGCCCTTATTCCCTTCTGCTCCTATAGACCCCAAAATCAGGAGCAGCTGCTTGTTTCCTGAGAGGATTTTACAGGAAGGGTGGTTGTGATAGACATTATAACAAGGTGAAACATCCAGAAACTGTTTCTGGAAGCTCAGATCTGCCAGTGAGCAGAAGTCCTGCCCCAGGGTGGTACAGACAGAGATACGAAGGATGTCTATCCCTGGGTGTTCCCAAAGTCCCTTCCCAGCAGAGGGTGAGCTGCTGTGAGTCAGAAGGATGGGATAAGGCAATGCCAGCCAGGACTGTGCAGTGTGTTTTGCAGCCATGGAAACACAGCTGTTGATGGCAAAATTGTTGTATTCTGACAGCGGCTCCTGCCCTTCCCAGCTTGCTCCCAGGCTCTGGCAAAGAAAATGGAGGTGCAACACAAACTTTGGGATGTGCAGTGCAGGGTGAAGCACCACCCATGCCACCCAAGCAGAGCACTGAGGTAGTCAACCCTTTGTCCTATCAGAACTGAGTGCAGCAGCTGAAGGAAGCTGCAAATGTGGGCTGTGTCAAGCACAGAGGACAGGTGGTAGCAGCTGGAGTGAAAAAGTCCAGCTTTTCTACAAACGACCCAAGGAAGTCAAATCAGGGCAGCATTACCCATTCAAACCAACCCCAAATCCAGTTGCTGTTTGGGACTTAATTCCAGTTGCTAACCTCCTTGATGGGTAGTAGAAAATTAGCATTCCACAAGGTTAATGGTCTCTGCTGCTCCCCGAGCTCTCAGTCAGTTTGCTCATTAATCCCTGGAAAACATCTTTGGCTGCACTAAAGAAAGGTGTGTGAAGTGAATCTCGGATCTCTCTCAGACACGGGTCTGAGAGTGAGAGACAAGCCTAGCACCAGTTCCCTCTGCAGTGCCAGAAATGCGTGCTGTCCTTCCCAGAGAAACCCAGCACCACATGGCCCTCTGAGCAGCTTGAGATCATAGATGGGGCACTGCATTCCCTGCTTTGTGTTGTCAAGCCCATCCAGAGTACACAGCAAAGATGTGCCCACACATCCATAGTCAGGAGCTGCAGCACCTCCTTGTCTTTCTCCATCCACAGAAATCTTTTGCCCATGGTTTAAAGGAATAAAATGCAACAAGGGCTTTCTGCTCACCTGGCTTCTGGGTGAGGCTGCAGGGTTGTAGTGGCAGTCACGGGCTGGTGTTTGCAAAGAGGGGTGGTTTGTGTGGAGTCAGGATTGGGCTATTGCTTCAGAATGCCCTGCTCCCATGTTTGCCAAAGGATCTGGCAACCTCCAGAAGAAATCACGAGGGCAGAAACACCCCTGTGAGCTGGACTTCCCTGGGACAGAGCAGGACTCCATCCTCTGCATTCCCATTTTCTTTTCCCTGCTGCACAGAGGGGTTTGGGGGCAGCAGTGCCCCAAATTTCAAAACCCATGAAGTGCACTACATTTTGCCCTCTACCTAGGGTGGGTACTGTGACCAGCCAAGGCAAATAACATTTTACTCTGCTCTGATGTAACAAGAAGAGCAGGCTGAAATACAAAGGCCAAGCTGATGGCCAAAGCTAAGTCTGAAATTTCAAGCAGTTTGCAGATACTGCAAGTAAATACCCTGTTCTCCCATTGCTCGTCCTTGTGTGCAATCCTGGTCGTGTTTTCATCTTGCTTGGTTTCCAGAATTATGACAACATGTGGGACATTAAAGCTGAGCTTGAAAGTGGTGCACTTCAGAGGACTTTCTAGGATTTGCATAACATGAGGGTAAATCTTTGAAATGGAATTTTGCTTATTTCCATATTACAGGAGCTGTTTTCCCCAGTCTCTTAAGTGAAATTGCAGGATTTCAGTGTGAATTGTTTAATAACTTGTTTAAAGAAAAAAAAAGAAGTTGCCTCTTCCCTAACAGAATACTGGATTTACAACAGCATGAAGCGGTGTACTCCAAAATGTGTCATTAAAGGGAATAGGGAATCTACCCCCACTCCCTGCCACCCTCTTTTGTTTGGTTTCTGAAAAACTTGAACACCATGCCCACAAGGGAGTTTTGGAGTGATTGGCTTGTATTCCTACTCTTCTCTCTGATCCTGACATTTTGTTGGGATTGTGTTTACCCCAACGTGCCCTTTTCCTGACACCAAAACTGATGCAAGGTGTCAGTGTGGAGGCTTGGGTCTTTGGACACCTGGCTGCTTCAGGGAGACCACCTGAAGCTCTTGAGACTTTCCAGTAACACTGGCAAATGAAAACAGCCTGGGCTTTGGCTGAAATGGTGTTTATGCAAGCCAAGAGGGTTTCAAAAGGAGCTGGACAGATGAGTGTGCCCATGTGCTGTTTTGGACAGGTGAGGCTGGAGGGGAGCCCCCTTAGGAAATCAAGCCCCTCCAAAAAGACAGGCTCATACTTTCTGAGTCTATTAAACCCTGCTGGTTTTCTGGTTTCCTTAGACCCAGATTTAAATTTATATTTAAAAAACAAAAAAAAAGAAGAGCTTGGGGCTTGGTGTAATTTGCAACTAATTGGATCTTCTCAAATGCCAAGTGAAGAAACAAAGGGTCAGAAAAAGAGCTTTGTTTCATGTGTAATGACAAGAACAGTTGTGGGATAACACAGCCCTGTCCTGCTCCAAATTATAACTTACTACTCTTCTAGCATAAATCTTCTGCAGCCTTCACTAGCAATTAATTTGGCACACTTTTAATTATATGAGCTGACACATAATTAATTAAAAGAGGGTAGCTGACCCCAGCTATTGTGGGTCACAAGTTTTGGGTATTCCTTCTGTACACATGGCTTGTCTGTCTGTCTGGCAGCTATTTGTCATGCCTTTGGGTGGAAAGGCAGCACAGAGGTGCCTCACAGAGCTGGAAATATTGGCAGGGATCACTACACCATGGTCACTGCCCCTGCTCCACAAAGCTGCTGCTCTCCCAACAAGTTCTGAGCCTCGGGCAAAAAGGGCAGCACCTGGGCTTTGCTGTCAGGCTAATTATAGTGGCTGCTCCCTCTTCAGCACCGTGCTCATACAGACAGATTTCAGTCTTCTCCTGGGGCTGTGCAGGCTCTGCAAGTTTGAATGAGCCTCTCTGGAGCCCTTTTGAGAGGCTGCAGCTGGCACAGAGCGAGGGGCTTGCTCTGATGCCTCTCTGCCTGTGAGGAACCACGGTGAGAACGAGTTCTTGAGCAGATGAGAACCACGGGTCTCCAGGAAGATAAAAACAGCTGTGATTTTTTTCCCCACAGGGTTCCATTACAACACAAAGCAGTGGAAGACTTGTGCTCTGTGGTGAATTACTGTGGTTTCTGTACAAAAGGCTTTGTCCAGGCCTCTTTTTCCCTCAGCCAGTAAAGCAGCTGGATGTGGGCTTGTGTTGTGTGAGTTATCTCTGTCCTTAGAGGTTTCCCAGGCAAAGGCAGAACCAGCCTGGAGCAAGAGACTGGAGAGTGGAGACCTGCAGAAGCCTCTCCCCACCAGCACAGCTGTAATTGCTATGAACCAGCTGCTTCTGTGCCAGTTTTTGCACTTGAATTAATTGAAACTTAGCCCCTCTCAGCATTGGCTCCTTGCAGTATCCAAGGGCTGGGAGGGCTCCTCTTATCCAGCTCAGTGCAAGCTCATGGGGAAGGGAAAAGTTTCCAGAAGAAAGAGGGGAAAAAGGAGGGAAAAAATTATCATAAGGGGATGCAACAGCTGGGAGGTTTCTTGCTCAAGAAATCAATGATCTATCAAAGACTCCCTCCTATTTTTAACTTGATAGACAGGAGAAATACCGAGCTTGGATCACATGAGCTTAGAGTTGATTAAATTAGATGAAGGGATGGAGAATTCTCCAATCCATTCTCTTGGGTTGGAGAATGCAGGAAGCTGTTTGAGGAAGATCACTTGTCTGAAGGGAGCCAGAACACAAAGGCAGAAAGATTTTGGGATGTCTTGTTGTTTTGGGATGGGAACCAGTCTAGAATGTGAGTCCCAAACAAGAAGGGTTCTCACAGGGAAAGTTTAGGTGAAAATTCTCACAGAAAGGATGAAGGTGAATAATCAAAGAGGACATAAAGACAAATATCTCTCTGGGTTCATAAAACACAGGGAGGAGATGAGGTGCCCCAAAAAGGTTTTTAAATTGACCAAAACCCAAATTTCTGACTAATTACTATGGAATTCAATGCATACACACTGTATGTTTTGGGTAGCTTCTTATGCCTGTCCATGAAATACAAAATTCACAGCATTCCTTGTTTTTCTCTGCTAATATGACAAAAAAGCAGGAGCATATTTATTAATTACTTTTCTATGCTTCTGGTCCTTGGTTTATGGGTCCACTACTCACAGGAGGGATTAAGAGTCTCCAGTGGGCTTCTCTGGAAGGAAATGGTTGAATTGACAGTAGCCTGTTTCCCAAATTATTGTCATTGTTGTTGCTTTAGTTAAAATGGAAATATTTCATGGAAAATGTGATAGTGTTCCATCTGGCTCTGTGACTGGTGAAAAGCCAGTCACAGACTTTTTATCTGAGAAATAAAATATTCAGAATTTTACATACATATATGAGAGATTATTTAGCTATAGGGTTCTATCTGTGGGTGTATTTTTAAACTAGTATTGGGGTTTTTACAAACAATTACAGGTCTAGTTAATTATAAATTAACTACAATTAATTATAGTGATTCTTAAACGTGTCCTAACTTTTGTATTATCTTGCCAATTCCCAGCTGTTTTTAGAAATATTTCTTGTGTAACAGCTGAAAAAGGCTGGCTGTTTGGAACCTCTTGACATTAAATGTATTTTGAAAAATAATGTAAAAGCATTTCAACAGCAGATTTTCATTTTCATTTTCAGCTTAGCAGCTGAAAACACAGGAGCCCAGGGTTTCCAGAAAGCTCTGCCAAAACACCACCACTCCTTTCCCTCTGACCAGTGCAGCCTAATAAATGAGTTTAAATCAGCAAAGAGAGAAAAACAAAACAAAAACCTTTCAAAAGAAAATGCAAAAGGTCTAAATGTTCCCAATGGTCTTTTGTAGTGAAGAAGAAAAATTATCTCAAACTCACTTGTGGATGGATGTGTTTTACAACTGATGCTAATCCTCAGTGCAAGCCACTCTGTATCCTGGTCCAAAAGAAGGGAGGGAAGTTGATTTTTTTCCCCACAGTTGTTGCACTGTGCTTTGTCTATAAATCCTACATGTTGATGTAGATAACAGACTGGAGCTGTTACACAAGCTTGGGCTTTTATGCTCCTTCCCTGCTCAGCTCTCCTGAGCAAGGTGAGTGGCCACTGCTGCAAGCCAGTGCAAAAGCATCTAATTAGGTGTTTTATTTATTTTTGGAGGCTGACACATACCTTATAACTGCTGGTCTTTAAATACCTTACCAAGCAGATTATGTGTCTAACAACAAGGAGATTTTGAGAGGATTTCTCCCTCTTGTGTAATACCTTCTTCCACCTCGCAAAAAAAAATTAAAAAATTATTTTTCTATTGTACTGATATAAATGTGAAAGCTTGTTGGCTTGTTGTTCTTGTTGTGTTATTCATCATTGCAGGAATTGTGTCTGAAGCAGCAATTTTCCAGCTAATAAAATGGAAATCCTGCCTGCATATGAAAACTAAGAAAGCACCTGCAGAGGGCTTGTTGAGAAGATGGAAGAAACAGCAATGTGGGATGAAATCTCTCAGAGTGGTGTCTGTCCAACAAGCTGCTCCATTCTGCATAAGCTTTTCAGAGAACTGATGGCTATTTCAGTTTGGAACTCAGGAGTCAGGGAGATTAGGAAAAACAAGGCAGAAATTTGGCCTCAAAGAGGCTGCCAGAGATGGAGGGGGGTGTTGTGTTGGGTTCTGCACCTTGGGAACAGAGCACCAGGTGCAATCCTGGCTGGCTCTGCCATGGACACACAGCCACAAGGACAGTTTTCAGGGCTGTGGGAAGTGCCTGTGCCTGAAATGAGAGATGTGGCTGGCAGACCACGGAATCCTCGACTTTGCCACTCAGATTCGAGTGGATGGTGACACACACACACACACACACAACATCCATATGGCACAAATTAAATTGAGAGGGGAATGAGCAAAACAATTTTCCAACAAACAAGTAAATGAAGACCATGCTTTCTTCGCAGTAGTGCTCAAGTTAGATGAATACTGATTCATATTTCTTGGAATGAGAAGTGCTGGGGAGGGAGGTGCCATATTCTTCATTGCTGTTAATGTTTTATGCATTTTTTGTTTGCTTGCTTCTTTTTTTTTTTTTAATGTCATAACTTAAGTTCTCTTAAAACCATAGTTGCATTTTTAATGCTTCCCCATTAGATCATATTTTTTGTAGCAATCAGATTTTCTGATGAATCCTGGCCCAAACCTATTAAGAGATCCACTAGGAGCCTTGGGCAAGTAGAAAAGACTAAGCAAAGACCAGAAGTGGAGGAACAGCCAAAGTCTGAGAAGGAGTGGAAAGCAGCCAGACAGGGAAACATTCAGGTAGGGCTGTTTCCACCTATTTTTTTTCCATGTAGTTATTTGCTTCTTCATTCCTTGTACAAAGTATATTCTGCCAAAGGACAGCAAGCACAGCTTTGTGAAACTTGGGTGTAAAACTCACTGTGGGGAAAGCTTTGCCTGGACTTGCAGTGGGGTTTGTGGTACTGGTTCTTGTGCAAGTCCAGCACCAGGACTGGTGATTCACATGCAGGCTGGCCTTTCCTGCTGCCATACTCAAATCCCTGGTGTTTCAGCACACAGCAGTGACTCACAGGAGATGCTCAGCTTTCCATCAGGCAGTGATCCTCACCTTGCTGTCTGACTCCTGCCATCCATCCAGGGTCCACAGAGGATTCTCTAAAGGCTCTGTCAAGTACTTGAACTTGTGCTGCAAAGAAATTTATAAATGAGCAGTGTAGCTAAGTCAATCTGACATCCACGAGTGCTCAGTGAAGTGACATGCACCTGAAATCAGAGCAGCCTGGAATGGCCAATCGATGCTAAGTGAATCTGCCTTAAGAGGGGTGAGAGCAGTGCTGTGCTACACTTTGATCAGAGACTCAGCATTTCATGCAGTGAGAAAGAGAAACTTTGCAACACTCAGAAGACAGAGGCACCATCTCCTCCCTCAGTAACTCCAGATTGTCAGTACAGAGACCTGTCCCCATCTTCCACTCTCTGACTTTATCCCTGTCTCCAATTGGCAGGTTTTTCTCTGACTGCAAGGCAGAACAACTCATCTAGCCAAAACCAGCATCTCTGCTTTGTATCCATGATTCATTTACTGTCTCTGTGTTTCAATCCAAAAAGGATTTGCATGAAATCCCAGAGCTTGCAATGATGTATAGACGTGCTATTATGGGAACAGTCTTCAGAGGACACGTAAACCTTTTAAACAATGTTTGCCAGGACAGAACAGGCTGTGATGGAAAAGGGATCCACACCCAAATGGAGTTTAGTCCTTGGCCTTGAAAGAGAGATAGGATCAAACCCCACAACTAGAAAACCCCATCCCATCCCACTTGTCCCAGAAGCCCTCGACAGGGGGACTAGTGCAGGGACCTGTGTGACAAGGGGTGTAACAACCATTTATTTTCTGCTTGCCCTCTAATTCCTACAGACATCATTCCCTGGAGTGTGTGGCAGGCTCCCCCACTCCTCACTGGCAGCTCAGACCCCCATTCCCATGCGCCTTGCCCAGGTCATACAGGCTCCCAGAGGGATGCTGCTCCCAGCCCAGGTCACTTGGCTCCTTGCAGAAGATATTTCCACCTGCAGCTCAGTGCTTGGCTCAGTGACGTTTGGCAGGGCACCGAGACTCAACTGCAGGGCAGCTTGACTAAAGTCAAGGCTGTGTATGTCAGTCACTGTGGTGAGGACAAAGGAGGCAGACACGTGTCACTGCAGCTCTGAAGGAAAGCTGGGCATGCAGAAAGACAGCAGGGCTCAGGTCTAGTCATGGTGGGTGGGGGGAAATAAATATGTTTCTGGAAGCTTTATGACAACCAGGAGATCTCCAACAGCTTCTGAGATCAATCCTCCCGGTAAATTTTGAAGACCTTCTCATTTGTGTGCTTTAACTTTGTTTGTTAAGAGAGCCAAGGTCATGCAGGGGAAAGTTTGCACAAAGCAACAGCCCACCCAATAAAACCAAGCCAAAAACACCCAAAAACCCCCAGCATAAAAGACATGCAGGATGACTAGATGACTCTATCTTGAGCTTTTATTAACATTTCCAGTGACAGACCTTCAAGCGCTCTCTATAAATAGCAATTAGTTAAACTTTATAGTTAACTGACATGACTCCAAACTGCATCAGACAATCAAGCCTTCAGGTAAGAGTGCAGCAGCCACAAGCATGGCATGGATGCTTTTGAACAGAAATACTCAGCTCTTTCTGTAAATTATTGCCCCATTTCCTCCCAGCTGGCTGACAGTGTTGCTGCAGTGATACCAGCTAAGCCTGTGCACATTTATTTCACAAACACTGCACAGCCAACAGCAGAGCAGGTAGAGCTCTCAAATGAACACCGTGATGGGGTTTTGGCTCTGTGGCAAGGCTATAGTTCTGTGCCTCCTCAAATATCTGCTGAATAAACCAGGGAAATTGCTGAAGTCATTCTCTTTATTTTCCTTGCTATTTCCTGTCAACTAGAGATTAATAAATCATGGCTGTGTGATGGTGCCTATGAGTAGCGATACTTGTGATGAACATTTGATGGCAGACTGCAAAGGGAGACCGTGCACGAGGGCTGTGCTACCACAAAACTGAGAAATGGAGATATCTGTGGATTTATTATTCATAAGCTGTGAAGAGCTGGGCCTGAGATGTGCCTAGGAAATCCTGCTGCACATGGCCATGACCACAGTGCACAGGAATGCCTCACCAGGGAGCCCTGGTACCAGCACAGATGGGATCTGCTCTCCTTTGTCCATCAGTGCTCAAGGTACAACTTCCAGGTTGGAATAGAGAAGTGGCTGGACAGGAGATTTCTTCAATGACACCTTTGATTGAAGGACCTGTGCCTAAAGGAGCAGACTGGTTTAAATGCAGTTTGGGGCATCTGAAGACAATTAAGGCTCGTTAATTGTGCCCCCAGAACAGCTATTCAGGGCAAGGAGGACTATATCTGCAGGGGCTAAACAGTGGCTAAAACAGTGCCTCAGCAGGGCAGTGAATCACCCTGACTCACTCATGTCTGTTCCAAGCTGACCAAAGCCATGGATTTATTTTTTACAGATGATTCTGAAACCCCTAAACTGAGGTTGTTGTAAGTGAACATCACCAACTTCTGGTAAGATGAAACAATGGCACTGAGGGAACTGGGAAAGAAGGAAAGATTGTGGATTCAGCAAGGTAACTTAAATGCTTTTAATTCCTACCTACAATACAGAGAAATTTCGAAGGAAAGGTCTGGCAGCATTGAAAGTCTTGTGTTGAAAACATAAACACTTTTATTCTAGAGTTTGTACAGGACAGGATTTGTGAGGGTCTGTGGTCCAACCCCTCACTCAAAGCAGAGTCAGCTTCAAAAGTAGCTCAGGAAAGAAAGGCATCTTGTATCCCAGGTTAAGGACATGCTGCTTTGAGTGGAGGCAGCCTTTGACATGAAACCAGGTCATATTCCCATCAAACACATTCTCATATAGCACAGGCAACTGTTGCCACTAATTTCAGAAGACTGGCTAGCTGCTGTCAGGATAGAGCTGCCTGGCTGCTCTCTGGGTCTTTGCAGAGCGAATGACAGGGAACATGTTGGGTAGAGAAGACAGGTGGATTCTCACTTTCAGGAAAGGGAAAAGCGATACCCTCCCCTCTCTTCTTTCTTCTCCCCATCTGCTGAGCAGTTCTTGGTCAAGAAGAGAACATATTTTGTCTGTTGAAAGCCTTAGTGTGTTCCGTACATGAGATGAGGGAGGAGGGGAGAGAGCTGTTCCTTTTCAGTCAGCTAATCTGCTACCTCTGTAAAAAGGCTATTTGAAAACCAGTTGCCATTGGTTTGATCCTCAGTTGTTTTCCTTTAAGTTATCATCAGTGATAGAACATGCACAGACCTTTTTTGGTACTCAGAATGGCTGAGGGCAGACCTAAATTTAACCCAGGCCTTTGGCTTTCTCCTTTGGGAGAAAAGCATTCCTGATATCAAAGGCCAGGGTTTTTAATCAATGCTATGCTGAGAAAAGTGAAAAAGAACCTTCAGGCAGAGTTATCACCCTTGTGGGAAGGATGACAGATCATGTGCTGGGTGATGTGTCCCAACCCCGTGCTCAGTGGACAGCACAGGCGAGCCTGAGCTCCAGGTCTCACTAATTAGGATTATTATTATCATTTTTACTTTTTACAGAAAGGAGAGGGAAACAATTCCCACACCGTGGCCCAGCCACCATGCAGCTCTGACCTGTCATGCTCTCAGCAAGGATGCCAAGACTGAAGGAGTCCTTCTGCTCATTTCCTCTCTCCTGTGCCTGTGGGTGGGCTCCCAAGAGCCATGAGGAGGCAGCAGCTGCTCAGAGTCACCAGTGCTGGTGCTGGCAAACTCAGCATTGCAGCTGGCCATCAGAGGCTGCTCTGGAGGGCTGCACATTTGGCATCTGCATGAATCCCACGGAGTTTGAAACAGGTTTGTGCAGCCTGGTTTGGTTGGTTTGGCCCAAAGAGCTGACCCAAGGGAGCCTTTGACCAAGGAGTGCTCTTGGTGGGCAGGTGGTTCTCACCAGATGCTGGAGGCAGCCTAGGAGACATTCAGATTTTTTTTATTCTGAAAACACCTTGCAGCTCAGAGCAACCTCCCCTGCCACCCTTTTCTCACACTGTGCACAACAGCAATGAGGTTGTCAGAGCACAAGGACTGACTCTGCTCTGCTTCTGTGTGCTCAGGAGCAGGAGGAAGGGGCCATGGAGATTGCAGCACCCCTGGTCTGGATGTAGGTGCTGCAAACCAGGCATTCCCAGTCTGCTCCAAGCAGCTGGATAAGGGTCCCTTGACTCACTACTACAACTTAACACCAGGCATTCTTTTCCTGAAGAAAGGTAACCTGACAGCAGTGTGGTGACAAACCAAGCTGTTGGCTTAGCTTAGAAGCTGGGGCATGGGTAAATTAAAGCCTCCTGGGCTGGAGTGGGCAGCAGAACCAGGAGCAGACAAAGCCTTCTAGAACCCCACTGCTCCAGACCAGGCTGTCTCTTCCCCCTGAGGTGTCACAAGGACAGCAGAGACACTCCTGCCTCGCTGGTGTTGGGTGAATCTGCTGCACAGACAGCCAAAGGTGGCTCATTAACCCAGTGAAGCTGTGAGATTCCCCTCTGGGTTTCTCCTCTTCCCCTGTGGTGCAATCCTGCTGCTGGATCCACGTGTGGGATGGAGTAAGGCAGGGCCAGTGGTTCAGGTGCTGCTATTTGAGATCCTAATTATGCCCTTGGATACCTCTGATCACACACGTGGCACTCGCACCCTTTTTGTGTGTACAAGAACAAATTTGCAGCAAATAACCATGTTTACTTGTCCATATACCCACAATGACACACAGGCAGGCCATTCCCCAGGTTCCCCTCTCACACCTTCCCCTCCAGGATGGAGCTGACCACTCCTAACCAGACAACACAGCTGTGCTGTAGAACAGGTAACACCATTCCACTGCCCCTGAGATCTGCACCTGAATAAACTGCGTGAATATGGCTGTTAGACACATCTGTTGGGCAGAGATCAAAATCCACCAGATATGCTGTGAAAGCAAAAAACATCTTGTTCAGCTCTAATATGACTCCTAAAATGCTGATATTTCTACTGTCTTTCAAAGAGTTCATATCCTCTGGTTTTGCACAAAAGAAATCTGCAAGTGATTTCTACCACAGGCTACAACCAGCTCTAGACTAACCTTAGGATTTTTTCAAGCTTTAATCAGCGAAGAGTGGAACCAATCCATCTAGTGCAGACTCCTGGTAACATAATTAGTTAACTGAGGTCCTTTGTCTCCTTAAACTCAAAAATGTTGCACTTTCCAAGCCCTTAAATGGATAAAAAATTAGGTTATCTTTTGGGGTTATTCTGGTGTTGGCATGTCAGATTTTTCAGAGAGCTTATCTTCAGCACCAGCACAACCTGCCACTTAAAAGAAAACAGCGGGGATATTTTATTTTCCTCATGCTTGGTCTGAAATCAGAGGTGTTCTTAATTAACTTTTTGAAATCCTCTTTTAAAAGGCTATAAAGTAATTAAAATAATGACAGGAGATGTGGTATATTACCAGTGCCAAGTATGATTCAGACAAACTGTCACTAGAAAATGGCTCTGACAATTCAAAGTCCCCCAAAATCTATTATTAAAGCTGTTTGGGCTTTTTCTTTCTTTTTTTTTTTTTTTTTTCCCCCCATCAGCCACAGTGTTAAACATAATCTCAGATCTAGCAAAACACAAATTACTGTGGACGCCTCTATTGTGTTTTATTCTGTTCTCTGGCACTGGAAACTTCTTGGATATAGGGATTGTAGCCAGCCTCTCTGCTCACAAAGCAGGATGACTGCTGGGCAAACAATTTTTTTCCAGCATGGCTGGTCTAAAGGAGTGTAGGAATCTCCCCTCTTCTCTCCTATTTCTGTTTCCAGTTTGCAGAATGATGTAGTAAGGGTCCAACATCTCATTGCTCTCAGCTCTGGGATCAGCACCATTAGTCTGAGGCCTCCTCTAGATGAGTCTGGTAAAAGGTTGAAAGTTCTTCAAAAACTTTTGAAAATGTGGTTTCCAAAGGGCATTTTGGATGTCGTGGGGGAAAAAAAATAAAAATCTCCTTAACAAAAAAATGGAGGGGGAAAAGGAAAGTTTTAGCATAACACAAAGCAAATGTACATTATTCTTTCAGTCTTCTCTTTATTTGGGGGGGAGACCTTCTTTCAAACCTGCCCATTTAGAGCCAAGCAGGTTATTCTGCTCTGCAGACCCCTCTCATAACCCTAAGCCCTGGAACTATTTTTTCAGATTATGTCTGAACAAACAAGTCCATTTCCATCCTTCAAACTCCTCCTACAAATTTTCTTTTTTGGCTGGCATCCTACAAATAAGCTCCCACTGCTGCTCTTTCATCATCTCCCAGCTCTCTCTTCAGTTAAGTTCTTGCTAATAAACTGAAAAACAAGCGGGGATTGACAGGATGTGATCCCTGCTCAGCTGTTCTGCAGTGGCTGGGTTTTAATTGCTCTGTGTCACCTTCTGCTTCCTATCCCCAGGCCTGAAGTCACAGCAGTTTTAATGTAGGGTGTTTTTCTTCTGCAGTATTTGATGACCTCCTGGCAGAGGGGCTTTATTCCTCTGCCAGCACCTCCAGAAGCCAGTGCCTTTTTTGTGTCCTCAGCCTGCATGGGGCACCCCCAGACCCGAGAAGGATCCACTCGTGGGCTTTGTTCTCACATTTGGGTCTGTCTCTGGGAGCTTACCCCCACTTTTCATCACCTCAGTGTCACAGAGATCTGTGGTTGCCTGGGCTGAGCCAGGGAAAATGAATGTTTTCCCACAGCACTGGAAGCTGCTGCTCCTCACTGGCTGCACATGTGGATTGTCCCATGGGGAAGGGTAAGGAGCAAGCTTAAGAGAGGGGCTTGTCCTTAAAGTAGAAAAGGCAAGGAAAGAGGCATCACAAGAGTGGAGAAGAGGAATTGAGAACCCTGAGGGGAGAGAGCTGGAGGAGAGTTGCAGGCAGCAGTTCAGGTGGCTGTGGGATATGAAAATCCTCCCACTGCTCAGATTTGCCTAGCAACTCTTGGCTGACAGCATTGCTGGTGTTTTGCCATACAGATGCAGCCTCCATCTGATGGGGAATAGAGGAGAAGGGGGATGTAGGGATACATCCCAGCTCTGCAAAGATCTGTGCCCAGTACCTTGGAAAGGGGTTGCTGTGGAGGCACTGAATCCATGTTTGCCCCTGTCTGCTCATGATCCTGATTTGGTGTCTGCCACCTTCTAAGTGATGGCTCTTTCACAATCCCAAGTGCTTGGAAGTGAGTGTTAAACAGGAGCCCAGCTTTATGTCCTGACAGAGTCCCTCACCACTGTGTACACAGGGATGTGTTATATTCTCTAATTATAAACACCAACACTGAAGCCTGCTTGCCACGGGGAAGTACTGGTGGAAATTAACTCTTTTAGCCTATTTTTCTTTTTTTTTTTTTTTAATCTCTGGTCACAGCAAAGTTAATATCCAGCCTTTGACCTACTTGTAAATTTTCAGCTCTTCGGAGAGAGTGTCAAATATATAAGACCCCCTGTGAGTCTTCTATTCCAACACAATGGCACAAATTCCCCAGTTTTTGTGCCTCATAAGTAGCAGGTTGTGTTGTTAAAGTAGTCCAAGGTCCTCTGAGAGACTGAATTGTCCCCATGCAAGATAAGAAAAAGTCCTGAATCACAGAGAGAGGCGAATGTCATTGGCAGCAGTGGTGACAGTAAAGGGTGCTGACACCAGACCCTGGGGCTGGTCTTCAAAGACAGCTGTGGGGGAGGTCTAAGAAAAAAAGGAAAGGCAGCTGCTGGGAAAGGGAGGAGAAAATCTGAGATGTATGACAAGGCCTGGGGTGGAGAGATGTCTGTCTCCTAGGTGCAAAGTGGGAGGAGGAATGGTTTGCAAGGGCCCCTGGGCCAGGCAGTGCAGCTCACAACCATCAGGAGATCACAGGCTGATGTGTGTGGCTTTGTGTAGGATGAAAATATCCACGGGGTGTGCTGGAGAGGATTTGTACCCGTGGTCTCTGTTCAGTCCTCTTGTCCCTCCTCAGCTGTGATTCACCAGAGCTCACACTGCCTCCAGCACAGCCCCAGGCCCCTTGTGGCTTCTCCTCTCTCCTTTCCCCTGGTCTGCTTTGCCTGGAGAGCTTTTCCTTCATCTTGCAAGGTGTGGGATTGTGCTCCTTGCTCTGTGACTGGCAGCCCCAGTGAAATCCACCCTGGGTGTCTTTTCTGCCCCTGCAGCATTTCCCAGCAGATGCAACATGCCCCGAGCCAAGCTGGCAGACGAGAACTTGTGATTTCCCCTGGAATGAGGGCAGGATCCAAGGTGTTTGGAGTGGAACACTTTCTCCTAGACCTCCATGCAGCACTATGTACACACTCAGTATTCAAGGCAAAGCTGTTGTGAGCTTAAAGAGAACACCAAGCCCCTCTTCCCTCTTTCCTCCTTCCACAGGACTGTGATTTCTTTGGAGGAGCAGGGAAGGGTTTGACAGGTCTCACCAGGAGGCCACAGTTTTAAAAACATGCCAAGAATTCTGCAAGAAGACCCCTGGCACATCTGCTCTGTCCTGAAGGCACTCACCCATTTTGTAGTATTTTGTAGCAAGGACAGAATTTGTGTCCTGCAGCGGACAACCCAGTCAGTGGGGAGAGTAAAAGAGACACAACTCAGATAAACCCATCAGGGCAACCCAATCTCCCCTCCAGAACCATCTCCATCTCTGAGAAGGGAAAGGAGCATCAAACATCAGTTATTTCTCAGGAGTTAGCAGGGTGTGCACTGGAAGGAGTCATCATCAGACAAGTGTTCTTGCAGTCATGTTTGCACTGTGCTTCCCCAAGTTACTGAAAGAAGCCAAAAAGCTGAAACCCTCCCTCTCCCCATACTTACTGTTACTCAGCAGAGTCAGCTTCAGCCCAGCAGAGCCCCTGTGCATCAGCTGAAGGACCTCCCTGGAGTGCAGCATTGGTTGCAAAATGCTGTCAGGGAAGCTTTGAAACACGGCAGAATGTTTTTGTCACAAGAATGAGGCAGGCTGAAATGTAAATCTGCATGGTGAGACTAATGCTCCCCCAGTGGACAAGCCAAAGTTACACATAAAAGGAGATTCTTTTCTTGAAAAGAAAAATAAGGGGAAGAGAATAACCACCAAAAAAAAAAACCCTAAAAAAACCCCAAACAACTCAAACCACCCAGGAAGCTGAGAAAAACAGCCAGTAATTAGAAAAGCTGGTCTGGAAAGTGGTTGAGAAAGCATGGTTTTAACCCAAGAATGAGGTGAAAGGACAAAACATGACCTGCTTATGAAGAACCCCAAGAGGAGTGGGACTCATTTGTGGGCAGAAATCACAAGGCAGATGTTGGCAGTTCCCAAGAAAGAGGGAGTTTTATAAATACATCGAGATTTAGTGTTCAGATAACTGTAGATTTCAAAGGGATATCAGAATTCTATCCTTTAGCATATACAGCAAGAGAGTCCAAACCCATTTCTTATTTGTGGAAAACTGGCTAATCTTTGTCTTGCTTTATATTCTGACTGGAACAGCATGCAAATGCAATTCCTAGGGAATTCATTTAAAAGAGAGTTTTGAAAAGGGGGTTTTGTAGTAGTGTTTAATTTTTGTTGTAACATTTCCTTTCTCAGGGAAATACAGTGTTCCTAAGTACCACACCTTCACCCCACAATGCATTTCTGTCAAAATAACGCTAAATAATCTTACTAAACATGAAAAACTTCTGAACTTTGTGATCTAATCTCAGGGAACCTTATCCATGCTTTCCATCTGTAAGATTTGCAGCAATAAGTAATGTCATAATGACTTTGGCAACTATTGACATGGCAAATTTAGTAACAGTGAGCCTGCAAGATCTCTCTGTACACTGCAGCTTCTTCTAGGAAATTGGCTCATTTGTGTTTCTCCATCTTCATGTAACAGGCAGGGAATATGAACATTTGCTAGAATTTTTCTCTCCTTTCTTCTGCCCAGGGAGCCAGACCCCCAGGATGGTACCCTCCAGCACTGAGCCAGTTTGAGGCACTTTGCAAAGCCATTTCACAAAGAAGCTGGTTAAAGTAAACAAGTTAGCTTTCAGTTTGTCTTGTGATTAAAAACCTTCTGTGAAAGGGGCTAAAAACACAATGTGAATTCCTTAAGTTGTAAACCTATGGCACATCCAAGAAATGAAAGGAATTATAAAAGACCTCTCTGAGCTGGCCTGCTCTCTGCTACTGAAATTAGACTATAGTTAGACTATAACTACTTTTTCATTTGAAATGTCACCATTTACACTGACTTTCCTCTCATTATGTTCTGTGACTGTTCATAGTGCTCTGTGTGATAACGTGCTATGCCTATTAATAATCCCAAAACACAACAAATCCCCATCACCTGCTTTTACAGGGAGGCAGAGTAACTTTTTCATGTAATGAAAATCACCCAGAAAAATACATAATGCACATTTCTAGAGTTTAAGGCATCAGGAAGATTTTCTTTTAGGATTTAGCTTTATCTGACAGCCCAGCTGGTAGTATTGAATCCTCCTGAAATTCGACATCAAAAATTCAAGACTGGGTACCATTACCCTAGTCAAGCACTAGTCTTGGTAATTGCTGAGAGGTGGAGGAGTCTGACATCTCATTCACCTGAGAGTGTATCTGTAAAATTGCTGCCAATCTACAGGAGACTGAGGTCTGGGTTACACTGTGAGACATTTTTCTCTTGCCTCTTCCTGTGAGAGAGTTTGCACCCCCGCTGGCCCATCCTTCCTATGGTTTGTCTCTCTCCTTGCCTCCCTACAAAGCCTTTCTGAAGGATTTCTGCTCCTCCACTTGATGCTTCCTTTTCTCCCTCCTCTCAAGAGCCCTTTTCCTGGCTGAGCACTGATTTCTCCCTGCCTGAAAATGTGGCTCAGGGAGCTGACTGGCAGAGCTGCTGGTGGGAGTCAGGCTGGATTATTCCTGCTGCTGCACTTGCCCATCAGCATGAGTGAGACTGATGGGAGATGCACAGCCCAGTAATCCCATGGTTGATGAGATTAAATTGTCTCTACTTCCTTTCCACAGCAAGGGCATTCTCTGCATCCCTTTAATGCACAGCTCTTGGATGCTCTTTATGATTCTAAGGCATTCAGTCCATTATCTGCAATTAAAATACATACATACATACATATATATATATATATATATATATATATATCTCAGAAACTGCATTGCTGTTTTTTAATTGCTTAGACAGTTTCTCACCACTCAGATCTGGATTTGGTACAAGTCTTGCTCTGCTTGTGTGAGGCTTTCCCATTCTACAGTAATTCCTTTCCTTGATTATTTAATGTAGTCTTTTTTTTTTTACTAGTAATACATTACATTACCCCAATCTGGGCATAAAAGAAAAATGCTCTTTCTCACAGGGCTAATTAGCAGCCATGCTTGGCTGTCCCCAGCAGAGCAGACCTGCTCTTGTCTGCAGAAGTCTTAAAATAGCAGAGAAGGTGAAACTCCTCGTGTCAAAAACCTAAAGATTTGCCATGTTGAATTCACTCCTCCCCATCTGCCAAGAAGAGCTTAGCAGGGATGTTTCTGAGTGCAGCTGGAAAAGGGTGCCTGGCTGCCATTCATTGCTTTGTTCCATGGGTTTGCAAATGGAGGGGCTGCTGGATGTGGGAAATGTGCAGGGTTTTCCCAGCAGTGGCCCCAAGGTGGGAAATGGGGAGGAGGGGGCTGGTGTTCCCATCAGGACAGAGCTCCCACTGGCACTACTTTTGCCCCCTCCTCTGATGCTCTAACACAGAGAAGCAGCACTCATGGTGGGTTCTGTTAAAATGAACAAGATAGCAGAACAAGCCATAAAAGAGGTTGAAAGCAGTTTGCCTTGGAAAATAATCTCAGTGGAACAGTGAAATTTGAGCCTTTATACAGGATGGCTTCTGTGACAGCCCTCCACAGGCTGATACAGATTCTGTGTCACAACAGCAGCGTGAACTATGGTCACATCTGAAGCAACTGTGCTTACACCACGTCTGTTATAATTCCCAGCCTCTAAAATGAAGCTTGTTTGTTTTTCTTTTATTTTTTTTCAATGTGCCACTGACAGGTCAGCTAACACAACCCATGAGAGACAGAGTACTTTAATACAGTACGGCCATTCTGATTGCTGCCACATCTCATTAATAACTCCTTGCCCTGCTATTGTGACTCCAATTTCACAGCTCCCATTTGCACTCCCTCTGGTTAATCACATCCATTTTTAGCTTGCTGATCTTAATTGGTCGTTTATTATGGCTCTGTCTATTTGATGGACACCGATTTCATCTCACCACCAATGCTTCTATCCCACTGCCTCTCTGCCATCAACTGGCAAAACTAAAATCGATGAGAATCAAGTTTGAAACTGATTTGAAAACACAGGCATTGCTCTAATTGATTAACAATTAATTGTCTCAGCCTCCTGAAGGCAGCGCTTCTATGCATGGCCACCACCTTGAGGGATGCACAAGGTTGTGCTGCCCCAGCCCTGGCAGGCAGCTGTACCTGAGGGACCAGAGTGGCCCAGAGCTGCAGCCCCATGGCCTCAGAACAGCAGAGCAGCTGCTGGCAGCGTGTCACCTGTGTCTAGCACCAGCAGAGCCCACAGGAGGATGCCTGGAGAGAATCCCAGACAGCAGGGAGCTGTGCTGCTCCCTCTGACCTCCCATGGGGAAACACAGCCTGTCCACAGCAGAGTCCAGGACTGTCATTGACCACAACAAATGCTCACAGTGCCAGGAAAATGGCCATGGCCAGCAGCCTAGAGGGCACAAGGCTCTGCTGCACCTGGAAGCATAAGAAGAATTGCCATGGCTGAGTGTGTACAGCTGTTGTGGCTTGCTCACGTGAGCAGAGTGAGGCTTTGAGGGACAGCCAGTGTCTTCTCTTGGCTTGAGTGATGTTGCTGGGGACAAGACCACTGATGAGCTCCTGTTGGGCACCTGTAGGTGGCCCTGGAGGTCACTTGCTTGTCCCCAGCCAAGCTGCAGCAGAGAACAGCAGCAGAGGACGTGGCTGCCCCTGTGTGCAGTGACACTGGGGTGGCAGGGCCAGGCTGGGTGTCCCTGTGCCACCACTCCTGCTGCAGTGGCTGTGGGCAGCTGGGATGTGCCTCCTGCCACTGCGGATTTGCTGCTCCAACAGCAGATCCGGGTTCAGAGGGCTGGCACAGAGCTGGGCCCCGTGCAGGTGGGAGCTGTACATCTCCTACAGAGCACTAGGAAATGAGGGGGAAAGCAAGAGCCTGCACTGGAAGCAAGGTATGCAGACAAATTTTGAGTCCTGCACCGCCTTATGTGAACTTTACCCTCTGTCAAATGTGTGGTTGGTAAATGCCTACAAAATTTAGGTGTGATTTGCAAGACTGTGAGGTTTTGCTTGGTCTTCGATGCTGCAAGAACCCAAATTACTAATTACTACCAGAATTAGATCCATATATAAAAATATCAATATTTAGGTGATGACATTAACTTGTTACTGGTAGACTTTTTCCTGTGCCAAAAACAAAGGAACAGGGACACATATTTACCATTGCAATATTCAGGCTTGAAATACAAAGGAAAATGGATGTAGCAATAAAGGCAGTTGGATTCTCCAAACCAGATATGGAATTCAGTTAAATTACAGTTTCAGCTCCTTGCCCTTCCTGGAGATAGTCCACTGGGAAAACTGAAAAAATCATTACCTTCATCCCCATGCAGAGAAAAATAGTTCCAACCAATGGTGAGCCTGCAAGACAGATTGAAAATGTTGGGGAGCCAGGAGGAGGGGAACAAAGCAGACCCACAATGAGATGAGCTGGTAATATTTCTCTCTCAATAGCATTTCCAAAAGAGAGAGAGAGAGACTGAGCAGGCTGAGAAACTGACTTTTCTGATTCCCTGACCTCTGTCAGGTCATCAGAAATTTAATATCTTCCCCTCTGTACATCTTAAATTTTCATCTGACCATTTTGCTGTTAGCATTTTTCCATGTTGACAGCTATATTTCTGGAACACTTCTAGCAGATACCTGAGCACTTTGGAAAAAACCCCCTGGCCACACAGCTCTTAAAATATGTCTAACTTTTCTAACTAGTGGAACGGTGTGCTAACGTGAATGGAGAATTTCTTTAAAGAGCAGAGAAGGTGATAACAATAATAGGGGAAAAAAATCTTGGAATGTGCCAAGGTCAGACTGTAATGATCTGACGAAATCTGACCCTGGATAAGACATGGAAATATCAGGTTTTATACCTGGGGCTAATCACTCTTATTATACCTTTCCTGTAGTTCTTCCTAAGAATGGAAAAAATGTGGGAACCTAGGTTATCTGACACTTAATTTCAAAGCATGCAGGGGAATCTATAACAGCCTTCTTAAATGGCCTGATGTATTACTCCTGTCAAAGGAAAAATTACAAGGCACAGGGGGCATCCATGCATAGGACAGGCTATGCTCAGGGCTCAGGGGCTTTCAGAGCAGATATTTTTCAAGTGCTCCTGGAGCGACTGGGAACGCATATTCTGTGGGAAATGTATATTCTATGGAAAATCAATTACATTTGCTTCCCACGTCTTTCAGTCCCCCTGGGAGCTGCCCTAAACTTCATCAGCGTGGAACTTTCTATAGACTGTGTCAGATCCTCCAAGCAAGGCAGCTGCAGTCTGCAGGCCTCACGGTCACGCGCGCGCGGCACAGCCCTGGCGCCTCCAGCACGAGGCGAGCTTTTTGGTGCTCACCTGCCTCCATATGACTCGTTCCTGTTGGGGATAAAAGGCAGCCTGGCAGTGGAAATCTGCTGAGATGGGTTTCAGACGCCTCGCCCGGGGAGGCGGCTCCCTGCCCCTCGCCGCGGCACGCCGTGCCCTGCGCCACGCGGTGACCTGGATGTGGCTGCGTCAGGCCACCGGCAGCCATGTGCCACACTGACAGTGGCTGTGCTGTCCACGGCCTCTCTGGAGCTGGGGACTGAGAAACTGAGCCTCTTCCTTGGGTTGGGAGAAAGCGCTGGGCCCTCTGCAGCAGCCGGAGGAGCCGGGTGACCTATGGCTGCCTCGTAAACATTCCCGCACATCATCGCCTATTTGCACACATTGGGCATGACTGTTTCCAATGAGATGCCATCTGGAATAAAGGCAACTTCAAGCATGTATTTGAGCATTCAGACACGTTTAGAAAGCAGACAAGAGCGTGGAAGTTAACATTCAGATATTTCCCAAGCTCATATACCTAGGAGCCAAATGCTCCAGCTAAACAGATTGTGCCCTATTAAATCAGAACAGTGCATTGACAAAAGCTTAGCCCACAAGTTGTCATCTAGGTCATGGTTACACAACAGCGTGTGCAGTGGCTATGGATATTCTCCCTGCGCTCTCAATAAAAACATTAATGCCTTCCTACCCTCCTCACCCAGCCCCAGCCACATTTCAAGGAGAGAGGGATTAGTTTCACAGGAGGACGAGCAGTGCAACAAGGTGCCAGGCTCTCTGTCTGGAGTGGTCTTTTGTCTTCTGTGCTCACACCAAATACAGATGGGGTCCTTATCTACCTTTGAATAACCAAAAAAAAAAAAAACCAAAAAAAACCCACCAAACCTATGATAATCTATCAGCTCCTTGAAAATGGATCTCTGCACGTGCTGGTTTTGGCTGGGGTGGAGTTAAGCTTCTCCTCAGTGGCTGGTGGGGGCTGTTTTGGATTTGTGCTGAACACAGGGCTGATAATACAGAGATATTTTTGTTACTGCTGAGCAGGGCTTGCACAGAGCCAAAGCCTTTTCTGCTTTTCCTACTGGCCTTGCTGGTTTGGGGGGAAGTGGGGCTGGAGGGGCAGGGGAGGCTGAGAGGAGACACAGCCAGGACAGGTGACCCCAAGTGACCAAAGGGATGTTCCAGACCATGTGAAATCATTCTCTGTGTATGAAGTGGGGGGAAGGAGGAGGAAGGGGAGCACATTTGGAGTGATGGTGCTTGTCTTCCCAAGCCACCATTACATGTGATGGGGCCCTGCTCTCCAGGAGATGGCTGAACTCCTGCCTGCTCATTCCTTGTTTTGTTTTCCTTGTGTGCACAGCTTTCCCTGTCGAACTGTCTTTATCTTGACTGTGAGTTTTCCAGCTTTTACTCTTCTGATTGTCTCCCACTCCTGCTGGTGGGGGAGTGAGTGAGTGGCTGCCTGGGGCCTGGCTGTTGGCTGGGGTTAAACCACGACAGTGAGCGAAAGTCAAAATCTATTAACCAAACTCTCAGGTAGACTAAAGCCATTTTAAGTCACTATGGCAACAGAAAGGGCTTCATAATTACAGCAAATTATATTTATAGTCGCTTCAGGGAAATGTTCTTAGACCTCCATTCTCCAGTTAATTGATGGACATTTAACTTTAAATATTGAACATCATTGCAAAGACTACAATAGATCTTCCTTCTTTGTATCCTCATAGCTGCCAACTAGGCTGACATCCAGTTTTCTTATTTTCTGGACCCTTAGATATTTTCCTGTGCAGGTACATTTAAGCTCCCTGGGAATGGACTTGATCTTGTTAGCAGATCCTTCAGAGCTGCCTGGTGTTTACAGGCAGCAAAATGTTGTGGTGCAAAAAAGGAAAAGGTGGCATTCTTCAGAGAGAAAGGCTAAAGGATGCAAGATTTTCAAGGATACCTTGCATAGCAGAGGAACACGATGTTGGTGTATTTATCCAGATATATAATGTGCTTTCTGTCAAGGTATCTAAGCATTACATAACGGGTTTAAAACAAGAGCAGTGGCCTGGGACTGTCATTTAAAGCTTCTTAGGTTCTGAAGGCTCAGCCTTACCCTGTCCCACTTTGGGGGAGACAAAGCAGTGCAGTGCACAGAGAAGTAAAAGTGGCATTAAAAGATCAAGGAGCCACTTTTGGGTCATTGGCAGCCCGATGCTGCCCCTGGTTTGCCAAAGCCAGGTTGGCTTGGTGCATGCAGCACCAAGTGGTCACCCCTCAAGCCTCTGACTCAGCAGAGTAGGTCTGGCCCTCATGGAGCAGTGCAGGGAAGAGATAGATGTGAATTAGGATATATTCTCATGGGAGCACTGGAGGGAATTTTGTTATCCTCCTTTCCTACTCCAGGTGGCTCCTCAGTTCTGCTTCTCCTCCTGGCTGGGGCAGGGGGAAGGCATGGGCCACCACGGGATGGGACTTGCTGTCCCCACAGCACCTGGCCAGCCAAATACATCTGCATCACTCATTCCCTTTGCACTGGTCTCAGGAATCTGCTCTCTGGTAAAGCAAGCCCCAAGTCCAATCCCAAACAGAAACATTAGGCTTTTCTTTCCCCATTCAGTGAAAAATCCTTTCAACATTTGCGTCTCCTGAGGGCTCACGCACCACCCACCTCTCGCTCCTCAATAACTGGAGCAGAAGAAGCTTTCTTTCCTTGCAAAGTATCATCTCCAGCTGCTGGCCAAGTTTTATTGTCCTCTTCTGGATTTTATCCAGCTTTTCAGCAGCCTTTAAAGAAACACAGCTTTGGGCCTGGCATGCAAACTCACCTTGGCACAGCTGGTGCTCTACTGGCACAGCCAAAGGTGGCAATGGTCCCTCTTCACCCCTGCATCCCATCAGCCCTTCCTGGTCCTGTGTCCCTCACTGACACAGGGACCTGGAAAAAAGGCACATTTTTTTCCCCTTCTGGAAATCCTTGCTGATCAGAACCACACAGACCAAGACTGGAACCAGAGAAAACAGAACATTCCTGTGCAAATGAGAATTTTAGCAAGAAGCAGCTGCCTCTCACCCCAATCTCTCCACCTTTGTCCTTTCATGTAAATAAAGTTGTATGTGGTCCTTTGATCAGAGTTTAATATAACTACAGCAATAAATTATATTCCTCACCAGGAGTGATGTATTCCACAATCCTCACCCCTTTACATTGTTTAGTTGGTAAAACCACAGCATGACTTTTGCCCATCTGTGCACTTAAGGCATGAATTTGAAAGAATTTGTGTGAGAGGGGGAATTGATCCTCCAGAAAAGATGCTGAAATATTGCTTTTTCTTTCTACTTCATAATTAAATTAAGCATTGCAGCATTAGCATTTCCTGCATGGTGGATATTGTCTGTCCATCCCTAATTAAAATGCACTTCCTTAAATGGATGTACTTACTGTGTAAGCTAATTAAGTGGCCCATCATTTTCATTATGTACTTTATTATACATTTATTATGCATAGGTGTACCCAATTATATGTTGCTCTTGGTAGGTTCCTGTTCATCTGAAGTTGATACCAGCATTGGTAACACCACTGATACTCATCCCTTAGCCAGGTAATTATTTTAGCACATGGTCTTTGTGCTCTGTCCTAAAGCCATCCTCACACTGGAGCCTTACAGGCTGCAGCATCACCCCCAGCTCAGCCAGCAGACACCCAGCCTATTTCAATTTCTGGGTCCAGGGCCCAAGTGCCTTCCAGAAGCTTAAGCAGAAAAATATTACAGAGTTGAAAAACCTGCCTGAATAATAATCTAAAAGAAAAAAAAGTCATGAGCTTTGCTTGCCAGCTGTAGGTGCCTCTCCAAGCTGCCACAGCTGAGTGCAAAGACTCTCAGTGCTCACTGTGCCTTTTGCCACAGTAGTAAAATAATTTTGAGATCTTAATAAAATATCTACTATGAGAGTAGAGGTTTTTCAGGTGATAATGAACTGTCCTGGAGGAATCTATCTCTTCACAGGTGGAGATGGAGCTCGCTTTGCTTCCTTCCTCCTTGGCTCTCCTAGCAGAATGGGGCTTGTGACCCTGGGGATCATAGAATCACAGAAGGGTTTGAGTTAGAAGGGAACCTTTAAATGCCACTCAGTCCAACCCCTGCAATGAGCAGGAATGTCTTCACCTGGATGAGTGTTCTGGCAGGAGTGTCCCCAGGAGCTTGCTGCAGGAAAGGCCCCAGCTTTGTCCTGCGATGCCACCATGCTTCAAATCACACCGAGAAATGTTTTTCTTTCACTTACTTCTTTTTTTCAGATATTTATTTGCCAAGAACCAAGGGAAATAGTTACATCTAATATGGTGAGCTCCCAGGAAGTGGAGGGGCATTAGAAAATGGGCTCATGCTGGGTTTCAGTTCTTCCTTGTGATCCTCTTTTAAAGTCAGCGCTGCATTTCAGCCCTGTTCCCCTCTTCTGCTTCCCACCTTGCAGGGCAGCCCTGCTGATGGCACAGTGTCCTGTCCTGGCTTGTGCTGTGTGACCTGAGCCAGCCCAAGGCACCCTGAGGACAGAGTTTGCCCCATATTTGGCACCCCTTTCCCACTGCCCACAGCCTGCTGCCCCAGGAGCCTTGTGCTGCTGGGATTGTTCCATGGACCTTCTCTCTAGAGAAGGAAAAAGTTGTTTGGGATCACGATCAAAAATGCAGAACCAGCACAGAGGAAGGAATCAGAGTTCCACATCTGTTTTGCTGTGAACACTGATCAGTTTTAATATAAAGCATCAGTCATAGCCAAGCCCTGCTACATAAAATATCTCTGCATACAGCAACAATTCTTCAATCTTAATGAAGTCTTGCACAGGAAAGCTGTTCCCCCTCTTGCCAGCCAAGAGCAGGGTGGTGGAGGTGAACCTCAGATGGCAAACCCCAATAAATTGGACTTTTTGTACAATCATCCTGCAGTGGGCAGGTGTGTGGCTGTAGCTAAGGGGCTTTCAGCAATCCTGCAGATTTAGAAAGCCTGGAGAAAAGTCTGTGGATCCCAACACAGACACTACTTCTCCAGCTGAATATATCCCTAAATAATATTCTTGCTTGAATATTGTTACAGTTGTGCCAAAGATGTCTAGTTGGGGGCTGAAATCTACTTTGTGCTTGGTATTATCCAGATACAGCAGAGGTGGGCCTTGCCTCAAAGACACTGGGTCATTTTAGGTACTTTTGTAGCAGGATGCTGCCCAAGTAGGACAAGTTCAGAAGGGCTGTAATTAATGTTAAAACAAAATGTTCAGGGTTTTCTAGAGGGCACTCATATTCTGAAGGACTCAGGCACAGAATCCATAAAGATGAAGCCAATGTTTTCCTACTTCTCCAATTCTCTTACTTGTGACAGCTGCTGCATCTCTATCCCTGTGTCAGGGATCTTCCAGGAGCAGTTCTGGGGAGGATCCCTGAAATTAGTGCAGTGGAAAGTCCTTTTCCACCAAGATGAAAGAGGCTGATGGGTCTTTATCACAATGAAATAATGTTTTCAGCCTTCTTTATCATGGATAGCAATCACACAGGAAAGTTCTGTGACAGGAAAGAACCTCTTTTGGTCAGCCAGCTAAACTTCTTGGAGATGGCACACGGACACAAGGACTTCTCTGTAGACTTTTTTTTTTTTTCATTTTTTTCTTTTTTTTTTTCTCAAAGGGCATCTCAGAATGGCACTGCTTTTATGGGGAACATTTTTCTCATTTCCAATTGTAACTTCTCTTTTGATCAGCCCTGAAGTACTGAGGCAGCTGGACTAAATGATCATTGTAGGTCCCTTCCAACTGAAATGAGGA
>NC_031770.1:10562083-10577703 GCF_001522545.3 Parus major | reverse complement strand
AGGCATCCCTGTATTCTCTCTGAGCTATAGGAGTTACTGGCTCAGGTAGTATGAAGGCCCAAATTAAGGAGATTATTCACTCCTCCTAGTTGTTTTAAAGCATCATTGGGGACTTTGATGCTTTTTTAGAAACCAGATTACCAGCTGTGCATCACAGGGAGCTGGGTGAGCTGGAAGATGAATGTTGCTGAGAGATTCACGCACCAGCTGGAATGAACTCGGCGCAGAAAGAAGAAATAAAATCGCCAGTCAAGAATACTGCACAGCAAACAGCATCACATCCCTTCAGGCATTCTCACACCTTCAATGGGCACATTTTGTAAAGCTCACCCAGGTGGAAAAAATTAATATTTTTTTTTGTTCTCCACCCAAAGTCACAGTGACAAACTGAATTACCACTCCTGGGGGCAGTAGGTGAAAAATCATCTTAATTCTTTTTCTCTCCTTGCTTTTGAAACCACCTGTTTCAAAACAATTGAAAATCTGTTTCCACTGCCCTGTGAGGAGCTTTAATGCTCCATTTGCCCTGAAAGAATGTGGCTTCTCTTCCTGTCGAAAGGAGCTGAGTGCATCTTCCCAAGCTCAGCCCTTAACCACACTGCCATGGGGTAAAACAGAACTAGGAAATCTCTGGGGAAAAAAAAAATAAAATAAAATATTTCTCTTTGAACACTGGTGGATCACTAAGGTTAATTATAATTCCTTTATGCAGTGTTTTGGAAGTTACCAGAACATGACAAGCTGTGCCACTGAGATGTTTACACAGCAACACCATGTAATTGTTCAAAAAACACACAGTGCCAGGCTGTTCCACAAGAAGCTGCCCCTTTATTTAGCAATTCCTTTCAATAGCAGTATTTTCTCTACTACTAAGACCAACAGCTAATTTCCCCTGGCCCTCTTTGTCAGGATTGATGGGGTCAGGAAATATTTCTGTCAATCTTCTCTCACCAAGTGTTTCACAAATTCACATTTCTTCTCTAGTAATATTTGGAGGATGATCTATTAAAAAAAACAAAACAAAAAAACCCACCAAAAATACCCACCTGTTCTGTTCCAGCAGGGTGTGCTGTTAGGATATTTTGGATATCAGCTTTCATAGTCTCAAAAAAAATAAAAATAAAAAATATAGAACATCACCCTCTGTCTGCCATTCTAGGGCTGACTTTGCAGCTCTGGCAAGTTTTACTTGCAGCCAACTTCAGACTAAATCCCAAATCTCTTCCTACCCTAAGAGGAAAGTAAAGCTCACATGCTGGATTGGATGACACAAGGTTTGAGGCTGGGAGTTTAAGCTGATTTTAAGAGTCTGGATGCAGCTGAACCTGGGGGCAAATCCTCTGTCGGGATCCTTTCTTCCCAGATACTGCCACTGCTCCTTGCTTGTGCTCCACACTGCCCCAAAGGCAGGCAACAGACAGCAGCTCCCAAAGAAATCCTGGTCCCCTTCACCAGGGACTGTGTTCATACCTGACCTCTCAACCAAAAAAAGGGCAAGTTGGAAACAACATATTTCCATTAATACAGAATATATTGAATATATTGAAGGAATTGCACAGTATTCATGCCTTCTGTCAGCTGGGAAAGAGGTTGAATTCATGCAACAAATTATTCAGAAGAAATTGTTTGCCAGATTCTCATTATGAGCTCTACAGAACAGAGGAGTTGATACATCAAATACAATTAACTTCACGTTATAAAACCCTTTTGGGATGTAAACACTAGACCCTGCCAGCCCTACTGTACTGTAAGGGGCTGGGTGCTCATGATTTTTACAGGAACCTGTATCTATTCCTCCTGTGTGTGTCTGCAGGGAGCAAAACCCTTGAGAACCTGGGGGATATTGTCCACTCTGTGTCTGAGGAGCAGAGCAACACCCCAGACCAGTGCAAGCAGAATCCAAATGTGACATTTGAGTATGACTAAGCACTCCTCAAAGCAGTCAGAGACCAAGCTCACAAGCATTAACACTGAAAAGGATTTTCGATTGTGTTGCAGCCAGCAGGATTTTGCTGAAGGCAAAGCTAGACCAACACCTGTCTGCTTTTTGAATCAGATCCCCAGCTGCAAGGTCTTTGCTCAGTGCAGTTAATAAATCTCTTCAGGACAAGACACCTGCATTCTGCTCAACACAACATGGGGTCTGTGGCCAGAGCAGCAGTCCACAATCTGTGGGGTGAAGAAAGTGCAATTGGTTCACAAAAAATGGGAAAGCAAAGCAGATTCAGCTGACACCAAAATGTCCTATGGGGTCTCTATGCTGTTTCACCAGATTGCTCACAGCAGCTCAGAAAATCTTACTCTTGCCTTTTTTTAATGCACTGTGTTGGACTTTGAATGCAAATTTATATTCTTGTCAACTTCTATTTTTTAGTCATTTTCCAGCTAAACTTCATTGGCCAATGTGAAATGTATTTTTAACTTATAGGGACCTCAGTTAAAAACAAAAATAGCAATGGAAATTGTTTCATTTTCTTTACAGCCAGAGAAATAAACATCAATTAGTTGCACCGTTCTGCACAGAAGCAATGGGAGAATAAAGAGAGATGAGTCCTGCAGCTGAGTGGAAATCATTTCTCGAAGCAATTTAGGAGGTGAAGTTCATCATAAGTGCTCAGAGGCCAACACTGTGTGTTCCTAAGGAAAATATATGTTGGGCTTTTTCAGTATCTATTGCTATCATTTATTCAGAAGGAAGTTTTCAGTGCTTTTAAGGTAAATGCTGATTTTAGAGTAATTCCACTTAATTAACCGAACCCAAAATGATGTTTGCATTAGCAACCAGAAAAAGAGAGACTCAAATCACTGCCATCATTCCCTGAACTCTCACACAAAGGACACTTAATAACATATCGCTTCCTGAGACAGAAAAGAAAAGAAAAGAAAAGAGCATTAAAGGAAAGAAAACCGAGAGGCATCCTGCTGAGATAAGCATCATTCCTCTCAGACTTGCTTTCTTCTTTCTGGAGCAGCAACTCTGATGGTGACCATTAGAATAACCCACAGTGGTGGTTTAGTTGCCCAGCCTTTTAACAGCAGGGATCAGATTTCCTTCACATCTACACACACTGCAAAGAAGGGAAAATGCTCTGTAAAACACTGCTTATGACTGCTGGTGATACACAGCCATCATTTTGGGCTGCCAGTGCAAGGCTGCTTCAAGAAATAGCTGCGATTTTGGCTGTGATGCTCCCAACAGCCTTAGGAAAAGGAACATTCCAAAAGCTATCACTGTGTTCTCTCAAACGTCAGAAGTGCCCAACACAAGCAACTCACCCTGAAATAAGAAGTGGAGGGCCAAGCTAAATTAAGGAGGAGGTCAGGGTGCATCCCCAAGCTCTGATGTAATTTAGAAATGTTATCAGCTGTTAAGAAGCACCCGGTTCATGCAGCTTTTACAAATGCAAACTTGTGATCACAGAAGCAAAAAGACCAGGCAGCTGTCAAACTTAAATTACTCACACCCAGTAAAAGCAAGGCAGGGAGCAGTCTCCCTGCATTGGGCAGGCTGAATAAGCAACTGGGGTTTGCATTTTCCTCAGGGACCAAAGTTCCCTTGCAAAGGAGCTCCTGTGGCTGTGCATGTGGGCTGGTGCATGTTTGGGCAGACACTGAAAAGAAGGCAGAAGTGGAAGCACTGAAATCCACATCAAGAGGCAGGAGTAGTTTTGGAGCGGGGTCAAAGTGAATTAAAAGGAAAAAGAGAAAGGCACTGTGAATGCTGGAGAAGTTTGGAGTAGAGAATATCAATAATTAAGCTTTCCCCCTAAATCTCACTGAGAAACCCTTTTCCCCGTGGAGAGACACTGTGATGCCTTTAAACAGAGACAAGAGGGCAGGGTTGTGAAAACTTGGTGACTTGCAAGGAGATGCCTGGTGTTGGCAGCTCTTTCCTGAGCCCCCCTCTCATGGTGGCTCAGCTAAATTTGAGTACAAGCCTGTACCAGGATCAGGCAAATGAGCAAGGGAACAGATCCACCCTCCTCTCAGAGGCACCTGGTGTTAGACACACGTTAAAATCAGGAGGGCCTTTGCTTTAACATCTGCAGAAGTCTTAACTGGCACTGATAATTGAATCTGAAGGGTTGGTTTTTTTTAATTCAGCTAAGCAGATGAGCACAGACATTTGCAGGAGAAAGCTTGGCCTTAACAAGTGGGAGGTGCTGTAAGAACTGGAGTGCAGGTGAGACAGTGGTGAGTTAGGGGGTGTCCCAGGAACCTCACAGGCTCCCTTGCAGGATTTGAGGTCCAGAATTTGGCTCCTCAGTATTTGTAATTCACTACGTGGAATCTCTATCCACATCTGCTTCAACCTGCCCACCAGGTTTGTGCCCTGCTACAATTAAAGTGGAAGTTTTAAACCATGGTTCCAACCGGCTTCCCAGCCCTTCCCAACCTGTCCAAGGGGAAATAACCACGGGAGATGGGATCTGTAGGGATTTTTGCCCAGGATAAATTGTGGCTCAATAAAATACATAAGAGGAAAAAGCATTAAAGGAAAATGTTTGCTACTGTAAAAATCAAGTACCCGTGATTTAGCAGGTAACAGATTTAATGCTGCCTGTGTGAACTTTATTGTACTTTCCCCACCCCAAAGACTGGTTGACTGCAATGCCATAAACTGACTTTTTTTTTCCTACAGTGCTTATGTCTCTCTTATGGAGAAAATTTGATTTTCTAACTGCATAATATTTAACTCTAATATATTGTTAATGTGAATTCCTTCTAAGCAGCCTGGATGGCAAATGCTGAGAATTTGAAAGTGGCTGTGTAATGTTATTTGGGACGCTTGAAGTGCAAAGGTTTGTGTGCTGTTTAATTTTCTCTGCATGTAGCAGAACACAGTAAGAAGTATTTGCAGTATGGAGTACAGAGTGTTATTAAAAGAGAGAGAGAGAAAGAGAGGATTAATTCTAGATTGGGGTCTGTTTAAATCAGTGCCTTCAGGAAGGGAATCTGCAAGGAGCAGCCAAAACATGGCACTGCATCAGGATATTCCATGCACATTTCATCCAGGGCCCACAGCAGGATGGGTGCCCACGAGAGAGGAGTGCCAGAGGGGCAGTGCCAGGGCAGGCAGCTGATTCCATCTCCTGCCCCAAGCCCTGGGAGCATCTGTGCTCCCAAAGCCACCAGCACTGGGGCCTCGGAGAGGTGGGGATGTCAAGGTCGATGTGTTGAAGCACTGAGTAAAGAGGAAATAGAAACTGTTTGAGGGCTCCTAAATCTGAAGTTAAAGAATGGCAGCAGAGGCAGCCACAGTCACGAATCTCTCTTTGGACTGGGCCAAAGCACTTAAATCCAAAGTGGTCCCTCCACGTGGGGAGTGCTATAAATATCCACTAATTGCCTTTAACAAGAAAGAACGGGAACTTGTGGTGATCCATTTGCAAAAGCAAAGAATCCTGTTTGGCTCTGTGGAAAAAGCAGCTGGGAAACGCAAAGGAAGGGAAGCTGGTGCTGTTGTCAGTCCCTGCTGTGTGCCTTCCACCCAGCACTGTGAAGTTCCAGGCTGGATTGCCTCGTCACACCGCTGCAAGAGTAGGCCAGGTCCAAGGAGGGCAAATCCTTCAGGTCCCACTTCTAACTGGAGCTGTTTGATGTTAAATGGAAAAGAAAAAAAAAATTGTGTTAAAAGGAAGATCAAATGACCCCACCACCCTTCTTGGGTGGAATTATGGAATATTTTTAGGTTTTTTGAAATTTAATGGCTTGCACTTTATGATTTTCTGTGGAGAAGAGAGTGAAATGGGGAAAAGTCTTCCTTAGGCTTTCACTCCCCTGTGTCATAGTAAGCCTCTTCCCATCCTCTGCATCATACAGAATACAGAATAATGTAGGTTGGCTCGGAGAAGTTCAAGTCTGACTCCCTGCTCCAAGCAGGTCCAATTTCACGGGTTTGCTCAGGGCCGTGTTCAGCTGAGGTTTGAGTATCTGCAGGGATGGCAATCCCACAGTCGCTCTGGTCCCTCTTCCAGCACATATTGTGAAAAATCCATTGCCCTATTAAATAGAGAGTCACAGAAATAAAGATTTTCGACCATGGCATTTTCCCATAAAAATATTGAATCCATATTTTCTCCCATGATGTCAGAATATTGAAACCAAAATCAAGAAATATTAGCAGATGCAATAAAATATTCCAAAACGAAGCACAAAACATTTTCACTGTGTGTTTTTTGTCAGAACCACACAGTTCTCATAAGGTTTTTTCCAGCTTTGACAGAAAGGCATGTTCTTAGAGTTTGGTGCCTGGTCTAAATCTTTCCAGTCAGCTCTAACTAGAACTTTGGATAATGTTACTGTGTGATGGGCTCCTGGCGTAGAGCCCAGAGCCGTCCTCATCACTTGGGCTCTGGAATAAGAGCTGGTGATGACATGTTTGATTCTTTAACCCCTGCACTGGCTCCTCTGCCATTGGAAAGTCTCTAACCCAAACCCACTGTGGGAATCCCAGAGCTGGGAGATTGCTCCCTGCACTGTGGGTTTCTTTGTTTTGGCAGGCGCGCTTTCATGTGCAATGCCGCTGTTTACAGCTCGATATGTTCGTCTGGCATTGCTCTCTTCTTTCATTGTTACACACTTTGATTTTAGTGACTGGATGAAGTTTTCTGTCTTGCTGCCCTTTTTTCCAGGTCTTTCAAAGGGTCTTGGTATTGATTAAAAGATGGGTAAAGCACTTCAAAAGCTTCTTAAGGACCGAAGCACAGGTTTTAAGCACTCATCTCGCATCAGCACTGGTGGAGCTCTGTGGTGAAACCACTGTGGCACATCTGAGCCCAGCTCAGCAGAGAGCTCCTCAGAGGCTGAGGGGAAGGAAGATGACTCACCTGGGCATTTTGCAGGTTGTCCCTGTATGGAAATTTATTTCTTTTTAGTCACAGAAAGAGCAAATCAGGATGTCAAGGACTCTGACCTTCCTTTGGTCACTGATGTAAGCCTGCTCAAAGGTTCTCTTACGCAGGGCAGAAGTGTAAATACCATATAAATACCACCAGAAAAGCACCACCATATAAATTGTATATGTCACCATTTATCTCCCCCTAATTTGGCATGATTTAGTACAGCAAGATGTCAGCTGGAGGAACCCACAGGAAGGGCAGCCTGAGAACTGCTTTTAGAGGCAGGACAATCTACCAGCCCTCTGCATTCAAAACTTCTGAGCCTTGCCCCTGAAAGCTGGGTTATTTAAATCCTTACATGGATAGAGAGTCCTTCTGTTCTGCCTCCTGGCACTCATTTCACAGTTTCAAGCCTTTTCACTCCATTTCATTAAAGAAGAAGGAAAAGGAGGAGAAGGAGAAAGTGAAGGAGAAGGAGAAGTGAGAAGGAGAATAGCACAAGCTGAGATTCTGGTCCTGCACAGGATTGATTTATTTTTGCATGTGAATACGTGTACAGTATGTATACATGCACATATATAAATAAATACAGACACATACATATTTGTACATAAACACATATTTATCTAGAAAAATAACTGCAGGTAGGTATAAATAAAAATGCATACATACATACATACATATACATATACACACACACACACACACACACATATATATATATATATGACTTATTTCCAAGAACAAGTGTCCATTTTTAAAGCTGGTCTGTTCCCACAGAGCAGCTCCAGCACAATTCCAGCACCTGACTTTCTGAGCACAGATGTCTGCTTTATAGATGAAGGAGCTGGCTCAACCACAAGTTTTCTCCTGGAGCTGAGAATAAACCTACTTTTTCCAGGTTGCCTCCCAGGGCATTTTTCTGCTACTCAGTTCTGCCTCCTGGTGTGCTTTTGCTCCAACTTGAATGAACAAAATGATACCAGCATTCCTCTAGGTGGGAAGTGGCCGTGCTGAGGGCTGTCAGCCCCAGGGCTCTTGTTTAGATAGAGACTCAAGAGCAAACAGATCAAGTTTTCCCATCTTTTCTCCTCCATGGCATTGGCATTTGGTCAGGACACAGCATCCTAGGGCATTCCTGTCTACAAGTATAGTAGAAATATAATGCACATCTTTTACCCACATGGATTTTTCTGCCAACAATAAAAAGCATGCATTCCTCAATGGCTTTACCGTTTATTATTTGCCTTTGCCATTGTTGGGTTTTTTCCTAATATATGAAAAATAAGTGATCTGTCCAGGTGAGTTGGTCTTTAATGGCTTTCAGTGTTTGTTAGACACAGGTCCCTGGAGAGAAGGAGCTCAAAAATGCCAAATTCAGCTGTCCATTCTATTGGTGACCAAGGAAGCTGCAAGTCATCTCCTATTAAACATTTATGTGGCTACACAAATGAGAAAGGCAGAAAGAGGCAGAAGTCCAGAGAATCTCTAGGAATGAAGGTCATGCAGTAGCTATTCTATTTTATTGACATCATTTACACCTGAGGTCGAGCTGGTAAGGAAACCTGGTCCGACTGTGAGCAGCTGAGAACAGGCTTCAGTCCCAGCTCAGGTGGTGCAGAAGTGACCCCAGAGTGGCTCCTGGATGCTCTGACAGGGAAATTTCCTTAACATGGGAATGGCTCCATGGAGCCTCTGACTCCTGACCCACAGCAGGGCTGGTGCCAACACTAGATCATGCCTTTGCCTGTGTCTTGGCAGCCTCCATGGCTGGCAGTCCCCATCTCTGTGCAGATCTGGGGCTTGGCTAGCCACTGTCCCAGGAAGATGCCAAACTAATCATGCCAAATGTAAGAGCTGGCACCTTGGCCAGCTCCTGTTGTCAGAAGAGGCATTTCTCCCCAGGGGCTAAATGGGCAGAGACAGTGGAGAGCACACAGGAGGACCCTGGCAAGACTCAGGGTGAGGCTGTGTGAAAGGGGCAGACAAAGCTGATTTTAAACCAGACACATTTCTGTTGCTCTCCCATTCTTCAAGCACCCAGACATGGCTGTCCAGGGTTCCTTGTAGTGACACAGAATATTAGAAACAACAGATTCCAAGTCTCCTGATAACACCCAAGGCACTGTGTGACTGTTCCTTTTACAACCCAACCCAGACCTCAGCTGGCTTCAGCAACCGAGGGAGAAGTCACACCACTGGTGTTCCAGCACCAGTGTGCACAATTCCACCTGCTGCCAGTTCCCAGGAATGATCTGTGCTCCATTCTGGATGGCACAGCTGCTCTCTTGACTTGCTGCATATCTGCCATTCCTTGACTTGTGTCCTTCTGCTTCTTCTGGCACTTCCACATATGTGCTTCCTTACAGAAACTGCCAAGTTCCCTCTGCAAACCCCTTCAGGCCTGGAATGTTCTACTTACTTGGACAAGACAGCTCTCCTCTTATTAAAAAATAAAAATAAAAAAAAATTAAAAAAAAAACCCCAAAAAACAAAAAAACAAACAACCCAAAAGAGTCAGAGTTTAAACTAGTGCATGAATCCATCTGACCTGCAGAAATTTGTATGGATGATGATTCTACAGACTGTCACAAGCCAGCTCCTCTCTGCCATGACACTTGTTGGTGTCTGTTGCATACCTGGAGGAAAATTTCTATGAGTCATAGGCAGAGCAAAGGAAACAAGACTTCTGCACTGGGCACGAGGGATGACAACAATCTGTTGTTCCTTTGTGGAGCTGATGTGCCCTTTGTGACTTCAGGAATGCCACATGGAAATCCAGGTCCTGGGCTTGTACAGGTTGGTGGTTCAGGGGACAATCCAGACTTCTCTTGGTTTTCCTCTGTGCTGTCACCTGCTGTAGGAACAGTGCTGAGAGAAAGGAGAAGATGAAGAACTCCCAGCAGAGATGAAGGACTCCCAGCATCACCTCCAAGGTGTCTTGTGAACTTTGGAGCCCTGCACTGTGCACGTAGCTGATGGCTCACACTGCACTAGGGGGTGCACAGCCCCTCTGCCTGTCCTTGGCTCTTCTTCTCTCCAGGGGACTGATTAGGGACACATTCTCATTCTTAATCTCCCTTCAGGTCATAATGTTAGATCTGCCCTGACAAGGATTTGGCTGGCCTCAGTTTTTTGCTGGTTTGTTTTTTTTTTTCTCCAATCCATCTCTCCTTTTTTTAAAAAATGACAAGCAAAATCAGGTTATTATGAAGGAAAACTGTGCCCAGAAGGCAAAATGCTTCAATAAGAAAAAAAAAAAGGGAGAAAAAAATACTGTTCTCTTTAGCCTGGCAGCAGCCAGGAAGAGCTGCAAGTCTCCTGGGAGGTCTTGTTACTGAAGATCAAAGAGGCTCTGAGAAGAATTGCCTGGTTTGGAAAAAATCTCCAGAAAGCTCTCAGCTCCATCCACAAGCCACTTCCCATCCAGCAAGTCAGCCAGCTAAATATCTTGTGAGCCTCCTTCAAAGCAGTGATCTGAAAACTGCAGAGTGTAAAGCAGGATTTTATGGCCCCATGTATATTCACAAATATGTTTATGCCCTGAGCAGGTTGTAATTCCGAGGGCTCTTGCAAGGCAGGGACAGAAGCATCCAAGGAAACAGAGCAGGCTGGGAGCACCCACAGCATTCACTCACACGAGAGCTATGGCAACCTGAGCAAAGAGTCATCAAGCAGAACGACCCCATAACAAAAACGTTCATCAAGACAAGGAGCAAATGGACCTGGCCACTATTGCTGAGCAAGTCAAGGCAAGGTTTCCCCAGCACACAGGTGCTTATTTCCTTTTCAGCATAATTCTGCAATAAAAGCTCTCTTCCCCCTAGGCATTAGTGGCAGATGACAAGCCATAAGCGTAATTGCACAGCTAAGATATCACTCTTGCTGCAGCTGATGGTTTCTTTCCTCAATAAATGATACAGGCAAGAATGTTTGCACTTGGTCCTTCAAGTACTCTGAAAATCAGAAAAGACTGAAGTGTTTCCTGAGCTCAAAATAGAGTAATGTATTCACAAATTATACATTATACAAAGTACATTGGTACTTTATTCTGAATGAGGCGACAAATAGAAGGCAGACCAAGTACCCACCAGCCTGATCAAGTGCTCAGCAGAAAGTGCTTCTGACTGTATTTGTAATGCATGGCAGTCACTACATTGCTACAGTCAAAATATTTGACTTTGTTTATAGATGTCAAAAACACTGCTGAAATTTATCTTTCCCAAGTGACTGTGCTTCTTCCCAGCAAAGATAAACAAATGCTTCTCTCAGTGTTCTCAGAGCTCTAAGCGCTTCAGGTTGTCTCAACTCATCACAATACTGAAAGTCACTTTGAGGTGGCAGAAGATTCCTGGGGCAAGTTTTCAGGAAAATACAGCATGCTGCCCTTCCCCACCTGCCAGCCAGACTCATCAGTGGGATGGATGCAGCTCACTGCAGGTTGTACCTGGGTAGGAGCTATGACTCTTGGCTTGGAGAGCTGCAGGAGTGACCCAAGGCACAGACAGGAGACAACGCTGCTGTCTCAGGGAAGGCGTGCCTCGCACTGGGATGCACCACAGCCTGCTGTCCTCCTTGCACCTGAGTAATCAGCTGGTTCTTTGCTAATTGTAGCAGGTCAGCTGTGGGCTGGGGAGCTGTGTCTGAGCTGGGGCATTCCTCATGGAGGGGATGTAGGCCCGCTGGAGAGAGTCCCAGGGAAAGCAGGAAGTGGTTCCAGGTCCGAGACCTGGGAAGTGTGAGCTGTGACAGGCTTTATTTAGCTTTATTTAGCTTTATTTGCCTTTATTTAACCCATCCTGGTTAAATGCCTTCTCTGTCACCAGAAGAACTGGGCTTGCAGCCTGCCCAGGCGGCTGCACACTGGTGATAAGCATAAATATTTAACATTTCATATTAACGAAACAGACTCCCATGTGCCCTAAAGATAATAGTTGGCGAGCTGTCACTCAGAACATTTTAGGTGCAAACAGCTGCATTTTCCCCTGCAGCGATTTTCCTCAGTGAGAATAGCGATATTATTAAAGTTAGCCCAGAAAGCCTTTCAGCAGCTCATTAAACACAGCTGTGTATTCTGTGCAGCATTAAAGCAATCCACTTAGTAATTAACTAAATGTACGATAAGACATTTTAACTAATATTGCTTTCCTCATGAGAGTGGTTTTCATTCATCTCAATCCAGTGCCCTCCCAGCTGATAGCATGGCAGGGGGGATTGGCTTCCCAACAGGATGGGGGCACATTGCCTGTGAAGCCACTGCATGGTCCTGGCAGACTTTTCCATCTGAGCATCTCAGGTCTTCCTGAAAATCAAACATCTGCTCTGGACTTGCCACCCTTCTCTCTCCTGTCTCCACCTTACTCCTCCCAAACAACAATCTAGGGATTTCTGCATATTTTGCTCTCCCCTTTTGGACTTCTGTGTTTCTCCTCCCGTGTCCATAGGTACCAAGTAGTTTCTCACTTTGTGCTGCTGCTGCTTCTCTCTTCATCAAGGGCTGTTTGCAGCCCTGTGAGAGCCTTTATTCCACAGTGGCTCTTCCAGGTACCTTATCTGCAGAGCATCAAAGCCATAATTTCACTTCTTAAAGTTGTTCATAAATGGTGGTATGATATTGTTTTTCCTCTCAATTAATATAACATATGGCACCCACTGAAAAAATTAAGTACTTCCTTACACCATAATGTTACTAAAGATATATGGGACACTCCCTAAATTTAAAATGGACACACACCCCAACCTCAAGACAGAACTGAGTACAATAATATGAATATGGTTTTTAGCAGCTTCCCTGTATGTTGCTTTGTAACCAGAGAATGGAAGTTAATTGGCATAAATCTTATTTTGGAACACTTTGGCCTTGTCCTAGAGTCATTCAAAAAGTTTTGTTTTGCTCACTTCCACCAGTGCATGATGCTTGTAAGGGAGATGGAAAACTCCTGAATCAATCCACATTTCCTTACAAACAGTTTGCCATAGACTGGAACCTCTTTGCCTTGTTAGTACAGTGCAGCCTGCAAAGCTCAGTGTAAGACAGAAAACAGAGCAGGATGAGAAACTTGCCTCATCTTCTGAGCATTTACTACATGGAAATTTGCTGCCAGGCTTCCCTGCCTGGCTTGGGGAATGGTGTTCTGGGTGTTGGTGATGAGCTGTAATGGGATCCCACAAGAGGTCCCCATTGTCACTATTTAATGTGCTGCTGAGCAGGCATCTGGGAGAATGCTGGTCATTATCTGTTCAGGCACTTGCAGCACCAGGCTGGCAGAGAAGTACCAGAGACATCACACTCTGAGTCAAAACTGACACCCAAAAATGAACAGGGCGTTCACAGGATTTCCACTAGCAGCCTTCTTCTGCTACACTCCTTATTTAATTGTGATGTTGTCAACAGGGAGCAGTTAAACTGGATGTATCAATAAACACATTTTTCCTTTTCCCTGCACGGTCCCCAAGGTATTATTTTTCCCTCTTGATAATGGTGCTGTGTAACTATGGAAACCTCCAAACTCTCTTCACTCAAGTTTGCAGGGGGCAGGGGGAAGCAGGGGCAGACAAAATGGAGAAGAGATGCTATTTCTTTGGCAGATTTCTTACAGTTCCTAGATCCCACAAAAACTAGACACTCTTTCTCTTAGGGGAAGGTATTTCTCTTGTTCTGTGAAATCTAATGATAATTTGAACACAGACAAATTTTCCATCTCAGTCTTTATGTCCTGGATTTTTCCACTCATCTGGCTGAGCTCAGGGTTCAATTGCCTGGATGCTGCCCAAGTCATCATCCATGCAGGAAGGCAACAGAGGGAAGAGAATCAGTAAAGCCACGGAGAATTTAGAGGCTCCTACAGCCCTACTGGTGGGCTCAAAGCAGAGAAACAGGAATCAGTTTCCTGCTCATCCTCTTAGCCAATACATCCCTTTGTGCTTTCTTGTTTCCATCCCAAGGTTAGAGCTTTTGGTCTTGCTTTGGTCACTGGGGAGAGTGCCAGCAGTGGGGACTGTGCAGTCCCTGCCAGCTCCTGAGACAAAGGTGGGGGAAGGTGAGGGCACTGCCAGCGGGAGCAGAACTTCTGTCCCATGGCAGGAGGAATTTGCCCCTGAAGGACTGATCAGCAGAAAAAAGCCTCCCTTGGTTCAGGAGTCAAATACTGCAGGGGTTGGTGAGGTCAGAAGTAAAACATCCTGAGAGTACCCCGGGGTCTGGGACGTGTTTACACGTTTCACCCTGGTGGGTGTCAGGTACAGCAAAACAACGGGGACACAAAGAGGAGGAGGGGGAATGTGGGTGAGACTGATAATTGAGATTTTATTCTGCTGAGGGGTGAGAGGCCTGCATGGCAAGCAGAGCTCTCTGGGAGCACAGGGAAGGCCTGTAGAGCTCTTGTGCCAGACGTGAGTCAGCTCATCCTGCGTGGGCGAAGTGACACCACAAAAACCCCACGGCAGGCTCAGGGAGGGTGTCACTCCCTGCTTACCCTGGAGCACTGACATCCCTCAGCAGCTGATCCAAGTCAGTCTCATGTAGCTGCTGAGACATCCACAGCTTAAAAAAAATAAAAATAAAAAGCCCTGAAGCAAAATGGGGAACCTCTGGAGGCTGACAGGGACCTTACACTGAGTATTTGCTGGTTTGGGGCAGGAACCTGTTCCCCTTTGATAAGGTAGGGCTCACTCCAAGAGCTTCCCAAGCCATATGAGGACAGGTCTAGGCAGATGTATGCCCCACCTCTGCCTTGGAGATCCTCTAGCAAGGAAGGAGTGCTCAAACTCAAGCAAAGGGGCTGATGTTACAGCCAGACTTTATAATTCTGTGACTCTATGTTGGTTTCAAAACATGATCATGAGATGCAATATCTGAAATCTTCACGAAACCACAGACATGTCCTTACCTTTTGCTGGCTTTTGGCTGCAGTTTCTTCCTGTGGCAAGAGTCTCCATTTCATCAGCTAGTTCCAAGGATTTTAGGAGTGGAACAGGATGGTCAGTTCTTCTTTACAATGCTTGCACAGCCCATCCCTGCCAGTTCATGCATTTCCTCATGTTGTTTTGGGCTTTCATCAGCATTACAAATGCTCTGCAGTCCTTCATGAGAGGCCTGTAGCTCAGGAACTTCTTGCCAACCTGTTACAGGTCAACACGTGCCTTTCTCACCGTGCCTGGGGCAGGTTTTCGCTAGCAGCTTGGATAACTCACTTTTCATCTCCTCATTGTTCCTGGCTGGTCTGATGACTAAACCAGTCTTTAAAATGCATTCTTTTCAGGATTTAAACACAGCAATGGTTTACCTTCTCAGCACTGTTATTTTTTTTATTATTATTTCACTCTGGTGATACAGCAGAAGGTGCACTGGCTTTGAAGCCAGCAATAAATCTAAGCAACCCTTGGAGTGTTTAAGGTTTGAAGTCTTCAGCACTAGCATATTTTTGTGTGTTATTTTCTGTGGGTGGAGCAATGGATGTCTGTGACTGCCTCATTTGGAGGAATAAAAAGGAGATTATTGAAACAGTTTTCATTTTTTATTGATGGTCAGTAGGGCTGGAACACTTAGTTCCTTCTAAGACCCTTGAAATCTGCATAATCAGTTCTGATTTTCACCTCCTGGTAATATTTGCCAGGGAAAAAACTCAGTCTAAGAGTTTATCCTCTCCCACCCTGATAGGGAACTGCTATTTCTCCATGTGTGTTTCACTGACATGTTGAAGACATGTGAATGTCTGAAGAAAAAGAAAAAAGGAAAGAAAAGGAAAGAGAAGGGGAGAGGAGACGAGAGGGAAAAGA
>NC_031770.1:10541938-10561808 GCF_001522545.3 Parus major | reverse complement strand
AAGAAAAGAAGCCATTGCTCTTAGCTTCCCAAAAGCAAAAGACCCTCAGTTTGTTTCCCTTGACAGAGACTTGCTATTTTCTGAAGCCAGGTGTTCAGCTTCACACTCTTGCAAGGATATATATATATATTATATATATATATATATATAAACAATATTTTCTCAATGACCATCCTAAAAGAAAGAATAAAGCTCCCAGTTTCCCTCTGTAGTGTGACCATGCAATGACAAGAACCTTTTATCCATGGTGGTTTCCTCTGGGGATCTTTTAAAGATGGTCTGAAGATAAAGACTGAACAGATTTCTCTGCATAGATTTGCCATTGCTTGGAAATAGGATCTTTGGGGACACAGTGTGACTTCACCAAGACCTCTGTTCTTTGCTAAATTACTTTGTCACACCATGGATCATCTGGCCTAAAGACCAAATTTTCTTACCAGAGTTTATTCTGCACTTCAGGCCCTGAAGCTCCCAAAATTTTGGCTTCAGTTAATGGTCTTGAACTACTCCATGGAACTTATGGGATTCTTTCCTTGTGAAATGCAGGGGGTTTGCACACCCTGAGTGGTTTCAAAGGCCTGCACAGACTGCAGACCAGGGACTGGATATTGATTCAGTCATTAGTAACAGAGTTCTTTTCTCTGAGGCTGAAGTATCCTTTGATGGCAAACCAGACAGGTTTTTCCCAAGGCAGGGGGAAGAAGGGGAAGCAGTGGGGTCAGTGTGGGATTAATGGGGTTATGCCATTTCCCACCAGTGAAAGGTTTGGCCCACTGTGCTAATAGCATTCTGTAGGGTGTGTTCTGGAGCAGAGCACCCCAAACATGATGCTAAAAATAATCCCTTTCAGTTTCTTACAAGTGCTCAAGCAACCTTCTATACAGTACTTTAAAAATTATTCCCTGCACGTAATTTAAATTCCATTGCTTTACTTGGTGAGCGGGCAGGGAGAAGCTACTGTAAGTAGTCATTTTATTTCTGGCTATAAACACTGGGAAAACCCAATAACTGAAGCTGGAGTTCCAGTGAAATTTCTCAACATGGAAATTAAACCTCCTTCTTAGGAGACCATTCTTCTTTGGGCTTCCAAAAATTCTTGTTTTAATTTTTTCCCAAAGCCCAGTACAAATAAAAGGTTTCTGCCTTGTTCTTTGCCTCTTTTATGAGCAAGAGAACATTGGCCTCAGCAAGGACATGCTCCTGTGGGCATCCTTCATGTGTGCCCCTGGGAGTTGCTGCTGTTGTTTGTGCAGCTGCCTGGAGATCATTGTCCACTACAGAGCCAGACACCAGCCTCACCTTTGGGCCCTCATCCATGGGTTGGACTGTTCACAGGTCAGGATCTGCCACAGGAATGTTGAGGAGCAGGACAGGGCTTGACTTCAGGAAAATCCAGTGTCTCACATTGCTTTGGTTTCCTTTCCTTCAGCATGTTATCTCAGGCTTCTGCTGAGATCTTCATTTGTTGATGAAATATTTCAACAGCTTCTTTAGAAGGTTGCCAAGCAAGCAGAAAATCAAAGCATGCATTATGCATGTGAAGATACTAGTTCTCAATTTTTGTACAATTGCTTAGATCAGATCTTGACAGGATGTGGCTGCGAAGTTGTTCCACTGATTTCCAGTCAGTCTGTAATTGCTTGGAGATCTCAGGCTGTGAAAACACATCACAGCATCAGCCAGGGTCCCTCCAGGGGTAGCCTCGTGGTATGGGTAAACCAGTATTGGAAATTAAAGTGGAAAACACAGATAAGTAGGGAGCAATAAAAAGAAGGAGGAACATCTCAACAGGCTGTGTTAGAAATGATGCAGCTTTCTGTCCCTGCTGTGAATCTTCCCCAGACTGTTTCAGGTGCCTCATGGAAGCCTGTTCTCAGCAGCCTCCCCTCCCAGAGCCACCTGCCAGGCTTTTTGACAGCCCTCATAGAATCATTTGAGTAGATAAGCACCTTTTAAAAGTCATCTAGTCCAATCCCCCTGCAATTAGCAGGGACGTCTTCAACTAGACCAGTTTGCCAAGAGCCCCATCCAGCTTGACCTTGAATGTTTTCAGGGATGGGGCATCTCTCTGTGCAACCTGCCCCAGCATTTTATCATTCTCATTACAAAGAACTATATCTTATACCTGGCCTAAATCTACCCTCTTTTGGTTTAAAACCATTATCCCCCATTCTATTGCAAGAGGCTCTACCAAAAAGTTCACCCCTGTCTTTCTTCTAAGGCTCCTTTAAGTACTGAAAGGCCACAATAAAGTCTCCCTGGAGCTCCTTCCTTTTTCCAGGCTGAACAACCCCAGCTCTCTCAGCCTTTCCTCATAGGCAGAGCAGTTTTTCACATCCTCTTTGACAGTGTTCTCATGCTTACCCACCACACCCAAGAGAGAAGGGGCTGAGGTTCCCCCTCAGTATGCTGGGGTGTCTGAGGCAGAGAGTTCAGACCTTTCTGACAACTATTCTGTTTTTCTTTGCTCTGTATTTCAGACCCTGACATAAACCAGCTCAGCTGCCCTGGCCCAGGTCACCTCCACCAGCTCACAGGATTGGCAGACAGGGAGTTTCTTTTTATTTTTTTAATTTTTTTGAGTGTTGCATTACTTTTAAATTTCTTTAATCTCTGATTTGTTAGGGAGGAAAAAAAATAAAATCTCATCTGCTCTTTTCTAGAGATGTAGTTTAAAGAGGAGATGACAGTATGCTTTAATTTTTTTAAAGTCCTCTCAAGCAAAATGAACATTCATTTTGTGCCTGAAAGCATCAATTTTCTGAGCCATAACTTCTCATCTCTGTTATTCACAACGTACCCTTTGGCTTCTTGACATTCTCTAGAGATGTCCCAGTCCCTGGCAACATGTCACTCTTATTAGGACTGATTTCTACGGACCTTGAGTGACTTCTGGGAAAGCACTGGGTTCCTCCTCAGGAAGACGAGGCAGGCTGGTTCTCATTGTTGCTGGGAGAGAAGCAGTCCCCCAGAACCAGCTCTGAGCACTCCAGCCTCTAAATTTGTGCTGCTACTGCAGACAACCAACATGAGATTTGACTTTTTGCTTCATGCTTCACTATATTTGCTGTCTCATGAATAAGCCTTTGCCAACCAAGCTGGGTGCTGCTCAGACAAGTCATGCAGATGGGAAGCAAGTGAATGCAAGGTGCTGGGCTGCCAGGGAGCAGGACAGTCCTGGACAGCAGTCCAAAAGATGGTGAACTTTGTGGCAGGATTGTCCTTGCCATCAGCACAGGAAAGAGGCAAACCCAAGTAAGCACAGAACTCTTTAAGCTATCTTTTCCTGCCAGCTCTGAGTCACCTGAGCTCCCAGCACTGACTGCTAGAGCTTATTTAACAACCTAAGAACATGCAAGAGAATGTTGTCCTGAGGCTCCTGCAGTCATTGCAAAAATTGAGGTACTGCAGGTCTATAAATAACCTGTTATCCTGGCAGATACCACACTCAGAGAAGTTCCTTATGCAGTGACTCTATGACAAGCACTGCTCTTACTTCACTCAGTACAATGTTTCCAGAGAAGGAAAACAAAGACCCCACAGAGTCAAAGGAGAAATTCCAACTTAGACCCTATAGGTTTAGTGCTGGTAGTGAATGCCCTGGTCCTGTACAGCATTTCTGCCTTCCTTTGTGGTAACTGGTATCTTTCAGGGTGACCAGTATCAAAGCTTCCTGTTCTGTTTTTTGTTGTCTACACTCAGGTTTCAGCCAGAGGCAGGGATCTGAGCCTGCCAGCAACAGCTTGCAGCTTTATTTCCTGCTGCCATGTGACAGCAGCCCTGGCAAGAAGCTTCTGGAAGAGGAGGTTTGCAGATAGGAGTGTCCAGCTTAACTGCAGCAGCTGTTCCTGTAGGATTCCTCACTGCACCCTCTATTTCACATCAGATCTTGGGGAAGTCAAGTCTAGAATACCTGTACTGAAGCCTGGTGTGACAGATCCCCTCTGATTTCCTCTTCTTGGGACCTGCTCCTGCCAGCACAACAGTGACAGGAGGACTTGTACTGAGAGCCTGGGTTGGTCAGGTGTGCTGTCACTGCCAGAACACGTGTCTGTGTCTCCCAGCTGTGCTGCCAGTGTGCAGCTCAGCCAGAGCGTTTGGGTGCATCCACCGTACACCTGAGTGCCAGCAGCTGCTTTCTGGGGACAGCATCCTTCTGCTTAGCAAATAATGTGTGTGAGACAGGTGGAGTCTGGACTGCTCCTGCCAGCAATGGGATGGAGAACACACAAATAATGTGAAGAGCAGATCAGTTGCTTTTTTTACTACTCCTGTGCATCTGGCTGCTGCCATACAGAAACCAACTACAATGCATTTGGTGCCAGGTAACAATAATATTTAGCTCTCAGAAGAAATGTGAGGCAGAGCAGGAGTCAGAAGAACATTATCCTGCATGGAAGGTATCTCTGAGCAGCCTCTGGGCCTGCCAGATCCTGCTTTGTTTATTGGCCTGTATAACTGATTGACTATTTTTCTGGCTGCACAGCCTTCAGAACAGGTTAACTGCTATCATGACTTATCTTTCTGCGTGACTTCCAGCACAAGCAGCAAGGCCCAAGCTGACCAGCTGTGTATCAAAAGTGAAGGAGTAACCAGGCAGAGCAACCAGCAAGTGCTTCAGATATGAATGCTAGCATCATTTTTGGTATCATTTTTTATTGGGAAGATGCAGCAAGGGTTTCAGCTGATGCCAGATCTCACAGTGCAGCATCACTACAGCTGCTATAACGCTGTTGTGCATATCCCTGATAATGGAAACACCTGGGATTCACATGTCACCACCACCTCCACAAAACTGATGCTTATGCCCAAATAATAAAAAAGTCAAGTACCCAGAACCCCTGAAGAAAACAAATGATCAGACAAATGTGAGACAAATGGACTGAAAAAAGAGGGGGAGAGACAGAGAGGAGGAGAAAGCATACTGACCAGGGTAGGAATGTTTCTGACCACAAATCAATGAGCAGGTGTATTATTAAACATCCACTGAAGATTTCAAATTACTGAAAGCTGCCTCCTTTCAGCAGTTGTACAGCACCTCTAGATTAGCAAAGATTTGCATTGGTTTTGCCCCTCTCCTTGGCATCTGATCTTTGGTCCCAGAGATACACTCATGTAGCATCTCTTGTTGGCTGGGGTTAAACCATGGCACAGGCAGGAACTGTAGGGGTAGCATTTGCAAAGGGGATTTTGATTTTCCTGCCACAAAACAAAGGAGTGACCACCTGGGAGATGGGGTATCAATCACTGCTGCCTGGCTGGGGAGAAGCAGGTTTTTGGCAGAAACCCTAAAACCACTTTGATAAAAGCATCTGCACTCTGGCAAGGTACACCCTCATGGCCTCATGGATCCTGCTGATGGTCTGGCATCTTTCATGACACCTCGTTGAAACAGGATTCATTCATCAGCTCCCAAGATGTACAAAAGCAAACTCCAGGTTTCCATGGAGAATCTATTCTGCTTTCTCCCTGCGTATCTGAAGTTCCTACCAAGGAGGAGCCAATGCTGTGTGATGCATTTGTTTGATATTGCTTTTACAATGGGAAAATATGCCCTGGGGAGTGACTTTAAAGCATTAGAGATTTACAAGCAATGAGCCAGGCAAAATAAAAAACAACAAAAAAAAACCCCCCAGTGTTTTATGTTATCAGTTGTTTAAAATTATCAGTCTTGCAGATACAAATTAACTAGATTGAGACTTTGCTGTTATTCAGAGACGGGAAAAACCCTAATCAAAATCTCATCTCTGGAATTTTTGTTTGCTGGCAATAGAGTGCACAATTCTTCCTTTATTGGAGCAGGAAGCCTGCCCTTGTACAGTCCATTATCAGCCTGCATTGTGCCCCTCCCAGTGGCAGCAGCACCGTTCACAAATCGATGACTAATCCTGATCCAAACCAGTTACCAGATATGATGGAATTTTTTTCTGTGCCCTGAGACATCAAAGAAATAGATGTTAACATCACTTTGCTGAAAGTATTCCAGTGCAGGACAGACTGATATGTGTCTCACAGGAGCGCAGTGGGATATTAAATGCAGCTTTTGCTCCAAGGTGGTTTAGACCCTTTTAGAAAGCCTTTCTTTAAAATGTAGCTCCATTTTTTTAGAGGTGATGGGAAGAAAGTAAGTGCAGTAACTCTCAAGAAGGAGGAAATTCATCCTCTTTGAGTTTAATCTTTAAGCTGACCTTCAGGAACTGGTTTTCAGGACTGTATATTACTTTTTCTACATCTTTTTAAATCTATGCAGCATTCTGAGAGGCTGGTTAGTACATAAAGCAATTCCCACTGTGGTTAGTACATAAAGCAATTCCCACTGGCACAAGACAAGAAACCTCAGCCCTGTTCAACTGCTGGCACTGAGCAGCTGTCCCAGTGTAACAAGGTACAGTGACTAAACAGTCATTTCACTGCCTGGCTAACAAATTTGTACAAGGCAAATTCCTTCTCTTTGGCAAATGATGCACAGAAAGTGGCATTTCCATTACATCACCCAGTGCATAAATATAAAAGAGAGTTTAATTCTCCACATGACACAATTACTTCCAAAAGGAAGAACTGGAAATAAATACCTCAGTGAACATCACTGCAGGAATTTATGAGGGACTAATTGGTTTTATCCTCAGTGACACTGTCAGGGTCACGTCCTGACACATGCGATATCTTAACACTGTGAGAATGGCCATATTTAAAGTGCCAGAAGATAAGATAAAAATCCTGTTTAAAAGATTATGTCTTGCATCAATTTTCTGCCAGCAGCATTGTCCCTGCCAGAACACTACAGGAAATTCTTCTTTACAGCTTCTGGGTGTATTTTTGTCCCATAAGGTACAGAGCAATCATTGTGTTGCATGTTGAATGTATGACAAATACTGAAGGCACTGTAGGCTGTGTGCTTCTGCTCACTGATGCCAATGAAGCAATTTGTTATTACTGTAGTCTTTAATACTGAAACCAGTGCATCAGAAAGGAGATTGGTAATGCAGTATACAAACATGCCTGTATTGTAAAAGATGGGGTTTAGACCAAGAACTCCACTGCCTTTGCTGCACAGAAAGGAGAAAATAAGAAGGGGGGAAAAAACCCAAAACCTGCTGTCAATTTCTTGAGAATTTTTCACCAGAAAAATTTTCCTTGTCCTAGACACTGTTCTGAAAGAGCAAGCATTCCCTAGCATTCTGCCTTCTCATCCTTGGCAGCCCACAGCCACAGTGGCAGTCACTGTGCAGAGACACATCCCACCCCAAGGGGACAAGGTGTGTGCAGCTGAACTGCCAGGCCACCTTCTTACCCTTGCTGTGAGGGATTTTAGGGTCCTGAGCAGCTCCTAAAGCAACTTTGCACTCTCACAAGTCTATGGGATTGGATGAGATCTATCCTAGGGCACTGAGGGAGCTGCTGGAAGGGCTCACCAAGCCACTGCCCATCATTCACCATCAGCCCTGGCTGACCACAGAGGCCCCAGGTGACTGGAGGCTGGTCAGTGTGACACTCATCCACAGGAAGGGTTGGAAGGAGGATCTGGAGAGCTCCAGGCCTGTCAGCCTGGCCTCAGTGCCTGGGGAGGTTATGGAACAGATCTTGAGTGTGATCACACAGCACATACAGGACAACCAGGGCATCAAGGACAGACAGAATGGGTTTGGGAAAGGCAGGTCCTGTCTGGCCAACCAGATCTCCTTTTATGACCAAATGACCTTATTACTGTGTGGGAAAAAGGGGAAAGCTGTGGATGTGTCCACCTGAACTTCAGCAAAGCCTTTGACACCATCTTCCACAGCATTCTCGGGGAAAAGCTGGCAGCACATGGCTTGGACAGCAGCTCTCCTTGCTGGGGTAAGAACTGCCTGGATGGCCAGGCCCAGGGTGTGGTGGGGAATGGTGCTGCATCCAGAATGTGTCTGGTGGCATCCCCAGGGATCAGTGCTGGGCCCTGTCTTTACCAGTGATCTGGATGAGGGGATTGAGAGCAGCTGCAGTAAATCTGTGGATGACAGCCAGTTTGGTGGGAGTGCTGACTTGCTGGAGGGCAAGAAGGCTCTGCAGAGGGACCTGGACAGGCTGGATCCATGCCTTAGGCCAATTGTATGAGGTTCAGCAGTGCCAAGTGCCAGGTCCTGCACTTTGGCCTCAACAACCCCCTCAGCACCACGGGCTGGGGCAGAGTGGCTGGAGAGGGCCCCAGAGGAAAGGGAGCTGGGGGTGTTGGATGGCAGCAGACTGAACATGAGCCAGGTGTGCCCAGCAAGGCCAGAGGCACCTGGCCTGGATCAGGAATGGTGTTCCTGGACATGGAATTCATTCCCTGCACTCAGTACTGGTGAGGCCACACCTCGAGTGCTGTGTCCAGTTCTGGGCCCCCCAGCTCCAGAAGGACAGGGAGGGGCTGGAGAGAGTCCAGGGAAGGACAATGGAGCTGGGGAAGGGTCTGGAGCACAAATCCTGTGAGGAGCAGCTGAGGGAGCTGGTGGGGGGGGTTAATCTGGAGAAAAGGAGGCTCAGAGGTGACCTCAGCACTCTACAACTCCCTGAGACAGGAGGGTGAGTCCAGCTGGGGTCGGGCTCTCCCCCCAGCAGCCAGTGCTGGATACCTGTGGGGAGAATTGCCTCATTCAGGCCTAGGGCTGGACACACTTCAGTGATCTCAGACCCAGGGGGAGGTTAACCAGGCTTGGGAAGAAGGATGTACCACTGATAGTGGACACAAAGAATGCAGAATTTATGGGCTCCAAGGACATTTAACAGAACTCCCAAGATAAGGAAGCAGTAAAGACAATTCGGTGACTGTGCTGAATCAGCTCTGCCTGGGTAAAAGGTAATTCCAGCAGGCCCAGATCACAAACACCAGCTGAGAGCCCACCTCTGACCAAGAGAAACACCCCAGCACGTGGGCTAATTAGCATGAGAAGCAAAAGAGTCATTAAGCAATTACTAACTGACAAATTACCAAGAGAATTATGTAATTTGTAGCCAATGAGCATTAACTCCTTGATCTTTGGAATATCACCCAGCACCCAGGTTTATGCAACTCTGAAATAATCAACCAATGTCTCTCTGAAGTGTGCACTTATTGGCTTGTCCACCGATTTTTGTGGACAACAGCAGTGCTGTAACAAGAGCAAAACCCTAAACACCTCCCTAACCCTATTTATTCCAAGTATTGGGAAATGAAGCATTAACAACTTCAAAGGTGTAGTTCTGTGAAAAACGAGGTTCACACATTTTTATATACAATTTAAAAGTTTAATAAAAAGACAGTTAGGAGATAAAGTGAACAGATATGGCCGGGTGTCTCTGCATTCAGCCAAGAGAGCACACCTTACTAACAAAGGATTGTCCTTAAAAACAGAACCCCACTGCATGTTCATAAATTCTCATACATGATTCAAACATTCTCTTTAAGTTTTGGATGTTTCTTTGTTTAGTTTTTGACTCGCCCCCTTCTCAATAAATCCATCTTCTTGGCTCCACCGAGTTTCATATTCCCTGATAACAGAAATGCAATAAATTTCTCCCCCAGAGCTCTGGTCACTGCTGTCTTCATCTGGATAAGATAATATAAGAATGGGGGATCTCTAACCATCTTTTTCAGTCTTTGGGTTATACAAACAAAAATAGTTCTTGCTTTAATACTGTGCCATAGCTCAACATATATGTATATTATACCACTATTTCTAAGCTTCATCAATAACAGAAATAGAAGGAACCATATCAACCCAACGAAGTTTTCTAACCCCATACATATAACCGTCATATCAATATTTGCGAAAAGCCAATAATATAACATGTATCTATAACAGTTCGAACTATGAGACACCAGTGGTGCTGGAAAATAAGTCCCTAAAAAGAGTCTCTCCTAAAAGAGAGGCTTCAGAGAACGCAAGCCCGGACCGGGCTCCGCACACACGGACGGGCCCCGCCATGGCGGGCGCTGGGGACCTGCCGGGGCCTTTCCCTTTGGGGCTGTCCACGGCCTGCCTGTGTGGGATTGTTAACGGTGCAAGAAGCGGCAGGGGCAGGGTGGCAGCAAAGGCTCCACTACAGCGGCAGCAGAGGCTTTAGCTGAGCGGCAGCCGCTGGCTTTCGCCTCTCCGCCCTGCTTTATCGCCAGCCGTTCCCTCGCTCCCCGCGCTTTGTCATCAGGCAGCGCGGGGCACCTCAGGACGGTGGCCGGGAGGGCGCTGGGGCCCGTCATGGCGGCGGCGGTGGTGGCGGCCGGCCGGGCGTGTGCCCGCGGCGCGCTGCGAGCGGCCTGGAGAGGTGATGGGGCAGAGCGGGCTGCGGGGGAACCTCCGCGGGGAGGGCAGCGGCCACCGAGCCGGGCAGGACCCGGGGGAGGCGGGGGGACGCCCCGCAGGGCGAGGGGAGCGCGCTGAGGGTGCCCACCCGGACATCATCAGTGTGCACATCCATCAGTGTGCACATCCATCAGTGTGCACATCCAGACATCCGTGTGCACATCCAGACATCCGTGTGCACATCCAGACACTGAGGTGTGCGTGCACGGCAGCGCGGGTGAGGCTTTGCGGGGTCCCTGCTGCCTTCCCACGGCTCTGAGGTGTGACCTGCAGCCCCTGGTGCCTCCCCCGCTCCCGGGTTTCGCTGCGGGATCAGGGAAGTTTAGGTGGTGCAGATCTTCCTCATCCTTACAGGGTTCTGGGCAGGGCAGCTGTGCTTTTGGAAACCTGGATCGGTCACCCAGCAGAGGAACACGGGCAGTAACATCTGCCTTAAGATGATGGAGTGACGTGGTTCAGATTATTATTTTCTACACATTCTTTCTACCTTTCTTCTCTTACCTCATGGTGGACGTTTTTAGTCAATAGGAATCCAAGTTTGTTTTCTCTTATTTTTCTGTAATTTTTCTTTCTGGTTTTTAATCTTCTTCAGTCACTTTTCAAAACTCAGATGTATTATTTTTTTCCCCAGCAGGGGTTAAAGTATACTTAGAAGGAAAGGAAAATATATTTATCCTCTACAGTCCTCTAAAAACTTTCTCATCATCCTTTTCTTAAACAAAGTCTAAGTAGTTAATGAATTTCAGGTCTCTTTTCATCCTCAAGGCAATCTGTAATGAAGTGGTGCCAAGCTCTGATTAGAGCCTGAACATTAAGAGGGGCTTGAAAACAGCCTGGTGGAGTTTCCTTAGTGGAGGGAAACATTTTCACAGTCTAGTCACAAGAATATCCTTAAAAAAACCCAACCATTTCTTGCAGGTAAACCAGGAAAAATAAAAGGCTGCAACTACTCCTTAATAATTTATTGAAAGGACTCTGTCAGCAATATGCTCGAAGCCTTCTTGCCTTCCTCTCTTTGTGACATTTTCTGTTGCAGTGTTTTCCCTCCCACATTCTGCTTTGCATTTCAAGACAAAAGGTTCAAGTCTGATTCCCTTTGAAAATCACTGGCTTTCCTTCCCATGCATTTATTTGCAGAAAATGCAGTTTCAAGGAAGGAAATGTGCTACCTATAAACACCTGTCTGTCTTTGTTCCCAGGGTTTGTTTCTGTGCCAGTGAAAGGGAGCTGCAGTTCCTACTCCAGCCTGGCATGGGCATTCCAGACACGGTGCTCCCTCTCTGCCCCCTGGACTGGGAGACTCGAGCAGTGCAGGAAGAGCAGTTTCTTCAATACAGGTAAGTCTTGAGTTGGATAAAAATTCCTAGCTGTAACAAGCAGGAGAGGGGAAGAAAACACTGCTTTGGAGAAATACAGTCATGAAAATCTGTGTGTACTGACTTTTTTTTTGTATCCCCTGAGATTACAGTGGCAACTACAGGTGTTGACAGAAGGATGTGCACAAAATCAGTTTATCATCTTTTAATAGCAAACAAGGGTTTGCTTTTTGTCACAGTGGATCCATCTAATACATGTCATTGGATGGGAGGAGGAAGCAGCTTCCCCTCTGTTTCCTAGGCCTTTATTGAGAGTATAAATTGTGTGTTTATCTTCTAAATTACTTTTGAGCCCCAGGCAAGACGTGCTGTTCAAGCTGTGCTGCCTCAAAAGTGAAATTACTGAATGCAATAATGTGTTACACAGAAACTGTTGGTAGCAATCCTGCAGATTGTCTGGTCTGGTGCAGCCTTTTCCTCCAGTCCTGAAAGGAGCTTTAGCCATGCTCACCATAACTGAGGAATGATGGCTGTTTAAATTCACACTCAGGACTGTCAACTGAGGTAACTGAGGGGCTTCTTCACCTGCTTTGTGGTTCCTTATCCTATCCCTCAGGGGAAGAGGAGGAGAAATGGTAAGGATGCAATCTCTGGCAGAGATAACTGCAGCAATTAGAGAGTCAAAATGTGATTTTTAAAACCCATAGAATTTAAGGGCTCTGCAGAATCAGGCTTTCAGAACTGGTGGTCTTTTTCTATTCTCAACATCCAGGTGACAGAATACTGCATCTGTTTTCCTCACATCTGCTAAAGAAAAGGTGTTAAACAGTCAGGCTGGGCTTGCTGCTCATCTTATCCAGTAAATTTTGACCATTGACTGATTCCAGGTGATTGAGGGTAGAGAGGTCTCCAAAGACTTGGGAAAGGCTGCAGTGTGACCTGCAGCCTCTGAATGGAAAAGGCTTTCTAAGGATGCCACCTGCAGGAAAAACTCGTTTAGACAAGCAGCAGCAAGATAGGAATATGTAAGAAGCCACCCTCTGTTGTTATTTTGTTTATCTTAAATTGGATGTGTAGCACCACAAGTGATTGCAGTGTGATTAGAATTTGTAGGTTAGATTATTTCCTTAATTAGGCTTGTATTCATATTCACAAGCTCTGGATGAGCTCTGTTTTACCAGGAACTTTTCCAGGTGTCTAGTTAAATGACTGAATTAAAAATACTTGCTGGGATGGCATCCGTGCTGTTTAGTAAAATTTTATATATTTAGGCAAACTACCTAAAACTATTGGCTTATTTAATAATGTGCAACAACCTGGAAAAATGCAAGTGTACCTCCTTTATGTATTAAGCAGAGACAGTAGCCATGAGATTCAGAAGACTCAGGGTTTTGTATTTCAAAGTAAAATCATTCTGGGAACACTTTCTCTTACAGAAGTAAAAAGCAAAATCTTCAGAATTCAAATGAAGTGGATACAAGCAGTATAAATCACTCAAATCCTTAGCAGTGCAGTTGCTCCAGAAGTGGCAACATTTAAAATGCAGATATGACCATTTTATGTGAAATAGCTGTCAAGAGAAATGTCAGCCAAATGTCAGGGCTTTGTGACTGAGAAAGGTGACTGGATTTTTTTTTCTCTCATTAGTGAATGCTTAATTATCTTCCATCATTCCTTGGGTAATATTACAATGCTCTTGTTAGTGGGGTCATCTGTACCTTCAACATGACTATTATTTTTAATTGTTTGACTGGTTTAAATAGAAGGAATTAATTTAAATAGGAGGAATTGCAATTATCCTAGGCATTTATCTCTGATCCTTACCCAGATAGTTCTCTCCTGCAACCCTGACACAAAAACATGCAGAGAGATTTCTTCTTGTCCTGTGACATATTTTAGTGAGTTTTTAATGAAATAGTGTAAAATTATCTTCTTATTCCAGGCTTATTCTTTCCCCTTTCCACCCTCCTGACCATGGGAAGCAGTTCAGTTTTCATTTACTGGTTTGGCTGTCTCCCAGCCTGAGGAATTATCTTTGACCCCAGACATCCAAACCAGCCTGATTATCCCAACATCCATTATGTGTCCAAGTGCATGTGAGATAAAGAGCTTTTATTTGATACTGGGGGTATATAAAAATCATACTCTCCTACTCACAGTTAATTCCATTAGCTACCCCTGAGAGCTGTGGGATCACAGAATGGTTTGGGTAGGAAGGACCTAAAAGAGCATCTTGTTCCAAAGCCAATTCTGTGGCTGGGGACACCTTCCACTGCTCCTTGAGGCTGCTCCTTAATTACATTTTGTGTCATGTTTTTGTAGCTTAATGTGAGTTTTCTTTGGGCTAAATTGTTCATTTTGACAGCCATGTCTAACTCGGTGTTCAGAATTGAAAAAATACTTACTTACTCAATTTACAAAGAATTTTTCTTCAAGTATGAACATTCCAGATAAATAATTACAGAGCTGCCTCTTGTCATTATCATTGGTACCATAAGAAGAGTTTTGATGTTTCAGCATTAAGGATGTAAAGAGTTACATCTGTACAACTGCTTTTTAAATTACTTTTTTTCCTTTTACAAGGGAATTGTCTGTATGTTGAAAAATAGTTGGTTAATTGCTTTCAGTCAAAAGAAAGGGAACTAAATGCCTTATTGTTAATTGTACCTGGAGAGGCATTCTATTGGGTTTTGATTTGATTGGGGTTTTTTTACTGTATTTACTTTGATGGTTTTATGGCATTACTTTTCAAAGGCATTTAGCCTCTGATTTTCATTTTGTTTTGAGGAACTGAACCAAGCCAAAGGTGTTTAGTTTGCAAACCTCACTGAAATGTCTCTTCTCCATATCCATCTGGTGACACTGAGGTATGATAGTTACTAAAAATAAAAAATGAAAGCTTTAATAATCAAAGCAACCTGCAAAAGATGGTAGCATTTACAACAACATATACTAGCTACCTTTAATGTCCTTGGTTTTTTCATAAAATGTTATTAAAAAAAAAAAAATACAATTTCTCAGCTGCTGAGATTGTAGCTGGATTTATTCAGGGTTTGAATTGAGACTGACAATCAACCTGACAATCCCACATCTACAACTTCTGCTGACATAGTGACAAATTGCCAGGTTTAGAAAATGTGAAATTCTAATCTGAGTGCAGTGTGGAAGTGTGCTCGAGGTTTGCAGTTAAATGGAGTTATTCCCTGTGTCAGTGGAGCAGTTTGAATGTATCTTTTGGAATATTTTCCAGGTCTGGGATTTAGTTGTACTATCAGGATGCAAGTTTTGTTTCTGGATTTTGAGGAAAATGCCCAAAACTTTCCCATTCTATCTTGGGGGAAAAAATAATTAGAATATAGATGTCTTTTTCTGCCAACAAATTTGCAGACCCACCTAAACAAAATTTTTATGCAATCCACATAATTGGAGCTTTTGCATTTTTTAACAATGTTATTAAATTACTATGAATAAGTAGGTAGCCCCAAGAGCTTCAGACTTGTATTAACAAAATCAAACACAGATAACACCCTCAGGAGATGACATCTGCAGAGGGTGGAGGCAGAATTGCAAACAGGAGCATGTATTTTGCTTAAGCAGCCCTTTTTTCTTAATGGCCTCACCGAGGGGGTGGAGATTTTTGTCTTCTCCTTATCTTTCAGCAGAGCTCAGTATCAGATATGCATCATGTGCTGCCATTTAAAAAGGCTGTGAGGTCTCTTTTGAGAAAGGGGCTCTTTCTTTGAAGAAAACAATGTTTTGAGTGTGGTGATTTAACACACTTGAGAATAATCTGGCCCTATATCTCATTTCTTACAGATCTTATAGATCCATGCTTTTCTGCTCATGGGCCAGGGTTAGACAGGGAATCAAGAAACTGATGTCATATGATGGCAGACAGTGGCATTTCAGAAGTGAAGTGGCAAAAGCAGTTCTTATTTGGGATGATCACACTGATTTTGATGAGCCTGCTGTAGACTCTCACATGTTAACAGTAATCCCTCTGGTATTAGTATGCCATTGTTCCATTTTTCTCTCATTATTAAATCTCTTTGTATTCTCATCTGCAGAATATTCCCTTTTGAATCATGGAGGAGAGGATTCAACCTAGAGTTAAACATTTTCCATAAGTAACTTTACAAAGCCTGAGTAGGTCTTGGAACTAAAGACCTCCACCTTTAAAGCTAAGAGGAAAATATATTAGAAACATAACTTCTCAGGGATAACAGATGGTATGAACTGAGCTGACAGTTTCTGAACAGTATACGAGTTCAGCTGAAGATGATTAAGGTGTATAAAGTCAAACTCCATCTTTGTTTTGGATGGTTCACTGCTGTTGTTTTGGAAGTAGGTTTCTAATGTAATTGTGAGAATGACTCCAGCCACTCGTAAGAATTGAAGTTGAATGTTAATACATGCAATTGGAAGTGACATCTAAATTATTTGAGTCATGTTCAGCCACTGCAATGAGTTGTAGGTTTTGCTCTTAAGACAGCTGCTGTGTGTATGTTTTTTTTCCTAGCACCTTTACCCTAAATGCTTTGTAGTTAAGGATATTGTTCTTAGATACACTTTGTAAGAAGGTGGAGAGAGAATATGACATCATAAGGCCTAGATTTAAAAATGCAGTGGAGCACTCCTTTTCCTAACCTAAGCTACTTGAATTGCAGTTCTTTGCTAAATCCTGGTTAGAGTAGTTCATGGAGCCTGCTTAGTGCCAGCCTCTGTCCTAGGAATCATTTGAGTACACATGGAAAAGGAGCTGGAAGCAGAAAGTTATTTTTTGGATGAATGGTGTTTGTGAAACAGCAGAGAGATGTGTATTCCTGCAGAAAATGGGAGACCATTCAGTCCCTCAAATCAGAAAGTGTGTGAGTCTCCAGGTTCCAGATAAGTGTGTTAAACTTCTGGATTAAGTAAAGGGGGTAAGTTAATTAAGTTAAAGGCCTGCATCCGAGAAGAAATGTCTCATTGTGGTCATTAAGGAGCGGTGTATAGATGGTAATTTGTCATTAAATTTGTAGTAGAATATGTTTCAGCACATTCTCTGCTGGTTCACATTTCATATGCATTAAGCATTTTTTTCTAAATCTTGTTTATATTTGGAGATGGTGGCAGGTCCATTGGTGTCTGGAGAAGGAATGGGATTGGAGTATCATACCTTGTAAGATTTCATCTGTTAATAAAAGTGTGTATTCCAGGCTGAAACTTGGAAGAGAATGTAAGTGGTTCAAAAGACCTTACTGAGTTCCTTAAGGTAATGCAGCTGCACAGATGTGATGTGGTTAGTGGACAACAGTGCATTGAAAGAAGCATGTTTATTATAATAAGCCCTTTAGTCTTTTTATTATCTCAATATTAATGTCTTTGTTTCTCTGCTGCTGTGCTGCCACAGGCTATTTGTCACCAAAAACCTTAGGAAAAGATTACCTGTACTTGAAAGAAGTGAGCCTACTTAGCTGTTTTACAAAATTGATTTTTTCTTCTCTTTTTGCTCCCTTCAGTTTTCCAACTGACTGCTCTTTGTCTTTCTTTGTATGCTCAGCAAGCTGTGAACTCCTCTTGCAGGAGACAAAGAAATCTGATTTTAATCTCAGTTAATGAGTATCTAGGATACTGGTTTTGATGGGGTTTACAACAGGTCGTTTAATACTTGGGGTTTACTGAGGTGTGGCCTGATATTCATCTGATAAATACCTGTCTCATTCCTGATATTCAGGGATAATATAAAAAGACACAAACCCAAATCCTTTCCAGAATATTACAAAATACTTTTCTGTAGATTAAACAAAATGGAGTGATGTCACACAGACTTTCTGTTGGTGGTTGTTAGTGATCAGCTTGCATAAAGCATGCTTTCAGCTCAGTTCAGTAGTGGATCTTTTTGTAGTCTATAAAATAAAATCTTACAAATGACACTTTTTCCCCCCACTCAGTAGCTCTGTGCTTTTGGGTAACTGACTAAAAATGTGTAGTTGCTTTTATGATTGGTTCTATTTCAGCTCTTGAGGAATGCTTGCAACACCCTATTTTGCAAAGGCAAAATAAAACAAGCCCATAAATCTCAAAAGACCCTGCATATCTGCTGTGGTGTCTTCATTCCAGAACATCTCTACAAGTGTGAAAGCAGTGCAGCAGTCCTCCTTTCCATCTGGAGTTACTTCCTCCAACTCATCACATTTCTCCTGCCTATGTATGTGCTTGCTAATCACCTTGGTGCTTTGCTGTCAAGTCAGATTGACCTTTCTTACACACAGATTTTTATTTTCTCTAGTGGTGTGTTGTCTGTCTGTCATAAGCAATGTCCCCAGCATTGTAATCTTCCTGATGACAGCCTATCCCTTTCATTTCCCATTCTTGTCACTTTGTCTCAAAATCAGCGTGATGCCTCCATCCTATAAAGAACTCAGCCCTGCAGCCTGCAGGCTTCTGATGTGTTTCATTAAATGCAGCTGCTTTCCAAACACATGATGGTATTATTATAGACTGATTAAATGAACTGCACTTTGGGACCAAATGTGATGTTTTCATCTGGTTCTAATTTTGTCAGAATTTGTGCAGTGCTTGAGGCCAAAGCTTGACTCGGCCTGACCCGTTCTTCATGGTTCTGTTGGCATTGAGCGTTCTCCTTTGGTGCAAGACAATGTCCTTACTCTGTGACCTTTGCTACTTTCCTCTATTGGAGTTAAAGTGATCTGATTGTATGTATATTTGGAGTGCAGCTCAAAGTGCAGGATTTTTTTTGGTATTACCAGCTCCAGAGCTGCTCTTTTCTCTCAGCTGCTTGTTGCTGCCCCTCTGCAGCCTCCTTTGTAGCTGTCACGACCCTTTGTGAAGTCACCCAAACTGCAGATTGTGGGACTGTTCCAGCTTAAAAATAGCCTTGCAAAGAAAAACTTAAGTAGCTTTATTGTGATTCCATGTTTCCAAGCTAGCAGGATTATCATTTTTAAAAACAGGATTGCTAGTTGCACAGTGTTTTCTGAATAAGCTAAGAAGCTTAACAGGATTGATGATCAGCCTTCCACCTAATGGAACAGTCCCATGTTTCACTTAGCTTGAATTTACTGAAAAATGCATTACCTACTTACTTTGCTTTTTTTTTTCCTCTGAAAAAAAAATTGCAGTAATGAGGTAATGCATTTTTATATAAGTTTTTGTTGTTTTTGGTGTGGTTTTTTGTTGTTTTTTTTTCCTCTCCCCCACATTTATCTCACAGCTACATGCATTGGTGTGTTGTGATCAGCTGGAAGGTTTTTAGTGGCTGACAGTTCACACACTGGTTTTAAGCCATTTGATACAGCTGCTGTTTGTGGGATTTTTTTTTTTTTTTACTTCTAAACCTCTGAACATTGGGGTTCACTTGAATGTTTAGAAAAGAACATGTAATTTCAGACAAAAACTTCCTGTTTACAGGGACTAAAGCCTACCCAGGAGCAAATTCAGTTCTTGCCTCACAGCATATAAGAAGTGAGATAAACTGCTGTTATCCGTGGGCATTTCTAGTGGTCTGTAATACACAGATTTCCACTTGTTTGCAGTAGAACCAAAAACCCCATTACATGTTTTGCCTGTTCATGCACAATGAACCATTTTTGGGTATGTAGTGACTTTGAAGGCCACTCTGCTCTTGGCTGTCTTGAGGTAACACTGTTTTGTAGCTCCCTGGACTTGCAGAGTTGTGTGTCCTTCCTTTCAGTGTGTACTGAGCTTTGATTGCTGGGATGAGGATTCTCAAAAAGGAATCAGTTGTGCTTCCTACTTGGGAAAAGATATTTGAGCCAATAAGTGTGTGTCAAACTCTTGGAAGATCCACCTTGACACATTAAACAAGCTTAATACAGAAATAAACCTGGGCACTTAGTGGTACCTCTGGGCATCCTGGATTGTTTCTGTCCCTCACTGTGTTATCAGCATGGCAGAGCTTGCCCAGTTCCAAAGCATTTTCCAGTCTGTGGGGCTGGAAAATGGAGCTCTCAAGTGCATTAATCTGAAAAGAATGAATTGCTGGTGGAAAGTGGTAGTGATTTTATGGTTATTTTAATTCCCCTGGTTAAAAGTGTTTACTGACTTTTTTTTGTCTACTTTAAATAAACAAAATCAGTTTGTAATCAGGGAGACAAGATTTACACTGCCATAGTAACACTGCCCCTGGGTCAAGCACGTAATAGCATTAATATGCAAACAGAACCATGGTGATGCTTCTGCATTCTGGCTGGAGAGATGGGCAGGGAAGAACCTCCTGAAATTCAACCAGGG